>NW_006399834.1:1340460-1342286 GCF_000299155.1 Elephantulus edwardii
GGAAAACAACCACCTGGCAAACTATCTGGAAGAGATCTATATTTGTTCCCATTCCAAAGAAAGGTAACTCAACAGAGTGTGGATATTATCAAGCAGTATCATTGATATCAGGTGCAAGCAAGATTCTGCTGAAAATCATCCAAAAAGGACTGGAACAGAACATCGACAGAGAACTGCCAGATGTGCAGGCTGAGTTTAGAGGAGGCTGCGGTACTAAGGATATTGTAACTAATGTTTGGTGTATCTTTGCTGAAAGCAGAAGTACAAGAGGAATATTTATATGTGTTTCATTGACTGTGAAAAGGCATTTGATTGTGTGGATCACGACAAACTGTGGCTAACTCTGAGAAAATAGGAATCCTAGAACATTTGATTGTACTTATGTGAAACCTATACTTGGACCAAAAGGCAGTCATTAGCACAGAGCAAAGAAATACTGCATGGTTCTTCGCTGGGAAGTGTGTATGCCAGGGATGTGTCCTATCTTCATACCTTTAAAATCTACATTCAGAACAGATCATTGAGGAGACTGGGCTCTATAAAGTGGAATATGGCATAAGATTTTGAGGAAGACTCATCAACAACCTCTGTTATGCAGATGATACAGCATTGCTTGCAGAAACTGAGGAGGACCTGAAGCACTTGCTGCAGAAGGTCAAGGTCAATATGGATTGAAGCTCAACATCAAGAAGACAAAGATTCTCAACACTGGGCAGATTGGCAGCATTATGATAGAGAGTGAAGAGATGGAGATTGTTAGCATTTTTAGTTTGCTTGGCTCCACAATCAACAGTCTTGGTACCAGCAGCAGCCAGGAAATCAAAAGACAAATTGCATTGGGAAAGTCTGCTGTTAGGGGTCTCTCCTGTGTACTGAAGGGCAATGACATCGGTCTGGAAATTAAGCTGTGCCTGATGCAGGCTATATCTTTGCAATTACTTGCTATGTATCAAAGAGCTGGACAATGACTAGGAATGGTAGAAAGAGGATTATGTCTTTGAGATGTGGTGCTGGAGAAGAGTACTGAATATACTATGGGCTGCTAGGAGAACAAACAGGTTCATCCTAGAGAGGGTGAAGCCAGCCTGCTCCTTGATGACAAGGATTCTGAGGCTTCATCTGATATACTTTGGGCATATTGCAAGGAGGGACCAGTCCTCGGAAAGGGACATCGTTGTCGGAACAGTAGAGGGAAAACACAAGAGTGGAAGACCCTCGATGGATTGATCCAGTCACTGAGGTAATGAGGATAGTTTTGTCAGAGAGAATAAGGTTGATACAGGATAGAGCAGGTTTCAGGGCTATTGCACATGGGGTCACTATAAGTCACAAGTGACTCGATGGCACATAATAACAACAATAACAACAACAGTGATTGTGGTATACTATCAGTTGTAGTGTAGCTGGAAAGCAGATATACCACAAAGATGGAGATCCTATGAGCTCATATAAACCTCTAGTAGAGTAGGACTTGTAACCCACCATAATCCTTTCTCCTTAATACAAGAAATAGTTCAGCACAAAAGAGCTCATCATTGACTAGGTAAGATATTTTGAAGCATAAACTTTTGACATCACAGAAATCTTATCATCTGTATATGGAGATTTTTTTTACTTCCTTTTTGCTATTTAGATTCCCTTATTTCCTTCTCTTGCCTTATTGCTCTCACTAAGACTTCTAAAAAAATATTGAATAGGAGTGGTGATAGTGGACATCCTTCCCTAGTTCTTATTCTCAAGAGGAATGCCTTTAAGCTCTTTTCATTGGAAATAAGATTTGCTCTTGGTTTTACAAATACATGTTTGAAAATGTTGAGGAAGTGCCT
>NW_006399834.1:1342986-1350620 GCF_000299155.1 Elephantulus edwardii
TTAGCTTTGCTTGTGGTTTGTCAATTTTATTGACCTTTCTGAAGAAGCAACTCTTGGTATTGTTGATAGCTTAAATTGTTTTTCTGTTTTCTATTCCACTAATTTCTCCACAATTTTTGTAATTTTTAAAAAAATGAACAAATTTAGAAGCCCTCATGTAAGAAAGAGTAAGGACAGTGTGGAGATTGTCAAGTTTGACTATTAGTTCCACTAGAGCAAACTATCCCCATCAACAATATCCAGGGTTCAAATCTAATTCCTAAGAGATCAGACATGCTTCCCACACTGCTTCATTTTTCCACTAATTTCAGTACTAATCCTATTGCCCTGCTAGTAAAAAATCCATTGCAATAGCTAATATAGGCCACTAGAACTGTATGCAATGATTAGGGTTTATTAGGGAAATTAACAAGTTAAAATTCAGAATGGCAACAGGAATACAAGTTCTAAGTCAGGTTAGTTTCTGAAGTGTATTGACAGGTCTTTCACCTTCAATCTTGAGGCTTTAAACCAGTGGTACAAAGTAACTGCCATTTAAAACATTATCCTCCCAGTGTTCCAGCAATCTTGAGTGAAAGCTTTTGACTGGTTCTGTGGGGTAGCAGACCTAGGTCAGCACTGTCTCATGTTGTCTCTAATTCTCTGTTGTCACTGTTTTTGCTCTCCTTCAGGTCTTACTGGTGCAAGAACCTCTGGCCCTGAGTGTCCATATTGTGTTCCCTGTTTCTTCTTTGCTTGTGGTGAGACTCCCCAGATTGCTGCTGCTGAATCCACTCAATTTAATGGCAAGATGATTTCATGGATAGACTTACATTCCCTAATTGCATGATAACACTCATCCATATCGCAGATGGCTAGGAAAACAATTTTGAACAATAAACCAAAAACACCACACCTTGCCTTAGCATGAATAGCCTTTTAAAAATAGCCATGAATGCACAAGAAGGGGATCAAATATATGACTGAGACCTAAAAAGGAAAACCTTTTGTTCATCAAAAATATCTCCAACAGTATGAAAAGGAAGCCCAAAGATTGGGAACGATATTTGATAAAGACATTTTTACAAGACTCATAGCTAAAATTTATAGCATATAATTGTAAGTTAACAATGAAAAGACTAATAACTCAATTACAAAAATGGACAAGAGATATGAAAAGGCTCTTCACCAAGGAAGATATTGATATGGGCAACACACACAGATAAAAATGTTCAAAATCACTAGAAGTGTTGTTATTTAGTACCTTTGAGTTACCTACAAGCCATAGCAGCCCTATGTACATCAGTTCTGAAGTTGTGAGCAAGTTTCACTGATTCCAACACACATAACCCCATCTACCCAGTTACTGTATCAATCCGTATAAATTCTCATCCAGAGTCTTCCTCTCCTGCATTTCCCCACCACTTTTCCAAGCATGATGTCTTTCTCCAAGGACCATTCCCTCCTGTACACATACCCAAAGTATGTGAGATGAAGTTTCAAAATCTTAGCCTCCAAGGAGAAACTTTGTTTCACCTTCTCCAAGACAGACCTATTTGTTTTCTTGGTGGCCCATGGTATGTTCAAGACTCCTTTCCAACACCACAATTTGAAGACATCGATTCTTCCTCTGTCATCTTTAGTTATTGTCCAGCTCTCTGATACATAGCAAGTAATTCTGAAGACCATGGCTTGGATTAGGTGCATCTCAGTCTCTAGACTGATAATATTGCTTTTCAGTACTCTTGAGAGGTCCCTGACAGCAGATTTCCCCAATGCAATTAGTCTTTTGACTTCCTTACTACTAGTACCAAGAGTGTTGATTGTAGAGCCAAACAACCTAGAATTATTATAACCTCAATCTCTTCTCCATCTAGCATGATGCCACCAATTGGCCCAGTGATGAGAATCTTTGCCTTCTTGATGTTGAGGTTCAATTCATATTGAAGACTATAGTCCGTGATCTTCTACAGCAAACACTTTAGGTCCTCCTCGGTTTCAGCAAGCAAACAAGGTTGTGTAATCTCTATAATGTAGGTTGTGGGTGAGTCTTCCTCCAATCCTGATGCCACATTGCTCCTCATAAAACCCAGCTTCCTAAATGATCTGTTCTGCATATGGATTGAAGAGATTTGGAGACCAGATGCAGCCTTGACACAATCCTTTCATGACTTTAAACCACACAGTGTTTCCTTACTCTGTCCTGAGGACTGCTTTCTGATATAAGTATAGGTTTCATATAAGTACAATAAAGTGTTCTGGGATTCCCATTTACCTCAAGGTTAGACACAGTTTGTTGTGTTCTATACAGTCAAATGCCGTTGCATAGTCAATGAAACACAGATAGACATTCCTCTGGTACTCTTTACCTTCTGCCAAGATTCGTCTGACATTGGCCATAATGTCTATAGTGACATGGCCTTTTCTAAACCTAGCTTGTGTTTCTGGTAGTTCTCTTTCAATGTATTGTTTTAGTCATTTCTGGATATTATTCAGCAGGATTTTGCTTGCATGTGCTATTAGTGTTATTGTTCAATAATTTCCACACTCTATTGAGGTCACCTTTTTTTGGTATGGGCATATATTTGGATCTCTTCCAGTCAGTTGGGCAGGTAGCTGTCCTCCAGATTTCTTGTCACAGCCTGGTGAGCATAGCCCGGGTACCTTCTGTTTGTTGAAATATGTCTATTGGTATTCTATCAATTCCTGGGGCTTTCTTTTTTGTCAAGTTCTTCAGAGCAGCATGAACTTCCTCCTTCATTACCATTGCCTCTTGATCTTATGTTGTTTCATGAAATTCTTCTGTGTCAGCCAGTTCTTTTTGGTACAGTGACACTGTATACGTCTATCTTCTTTTATACAGTTACCACGTGCCTCTCCTCCTTCCTGCGGTTGTTCCTAGTAACATCTTGCATTTCTGTGATTCATTGGTTACAAGTGAGGAACCAGTATTGAGACATTATCATTAACTGAAGTCTATAGTTCGCATTGGAGTTCATTCTTTGTGTTGTAACAGTTCATGCAGTATCAAGAAGAATAGTTTTATAACCCTAAAAATGGAAAGGGTAAATCTTTTGTTACATACATATGTACCTCAATATTGTTGTTGTGTGCAGTCAAGTTCAAACCAACATACATCAGACCCTGAAGTGGGTTCTCAGAGGTAATAAACTGACAGAGGAGGAAGTCCTTCTTCTATGGAATAGTTAGTGGATTAAAACTGAGTGCGTTTGGAATTGAAGTGTGATTCCAATCAGAGCTCCCTATAGAAAGTACAGTATCTTTTTTTTTTAACATCTTGCTTCTCTACTGAGTGTTTTACCTATTTTCAAATATATTAGCAATTTAACTTAAATAGTTTATGCATACCAATTAAGTGACGGAGTTTTTCAGACTTAATTTTTTAAAAACATGCTATCAATTGGAGATTCACTTTTTGTATAATTATGAATAGTCTACAAGTAAAAAAGGTAATTGATTCAAACATCTAACAGAAGAAAGCTAGAGTGACGAAGGAAAATGACCAGAGACAAATGGAAACATTACATAAGTCTAATAAAGAAGGCATAATGATTATAAATGGCTGTTTATGACAGAGCCTAACAATGCACGAAATATTGAGAAATTGTGAAACATTCACACAATGGAATACTGCGCAGCACTCAGAAGCAATGTTTTAAAAAAATATACAAGACAAGAGACTGAAAAGCATTATGCTGAGATAATTAACTCAGTCTCATAAGGACAAATACTGAATAAGACCATTATTTTAAAAATAGAAGGATAGCTACTAAAATATGTAAGAAAATCCAAGGGGAGAAGGAAAGGAAGCAGAGGACAGGGGTGGGTAGGAGGGAATCACATGGTCACATGATTTGGTGGGTGGAGCCAGGGGGTGAAGAAAATGGAAAAGATCCAGTGGGGACTTGTAAAGGCATGGTAATGGTGGGCATAGTTCAATGGTGATTGATTTTATAAAACACAATAAATGAGAATGATTGTATGGAACACAGTGTGACGGAAAGAAAGTATAAAACACAGTGTATACATATTTTGTATGCAAATCAATACAAATTAAAAATTAAAATGATAGATGTGTCAAAAGCCATAGAACTGAAAGTAGAAATAAAGGAATTAACAACTCTAGTTGGAGAATAAGGAGCTCTGATGACTTAGTCCATAGCATCTCTTGCAGCTAACTAAATGGCCATGTGTCTGTGTCAGTTCAAGTTCGCTTGCAGCTCTAATGAAAAAAAGATGAGTATTGATACTTAACACCTTAGAAACCCGATGGAGGGTTACTATGACCCGGGGTGATAGTTGACATGGTGGCAGCCTGATTGGTTTCTTTGAGGGTTAACTCATTTCTCTCAGTAAACAATCAAAACAATTGCAGAAGGTTAGAAACTTAGAAGAGTATAAAACCCCAGTAATGTGACAAGTGAACCATCTTATTCTCTTGCAAAATTATTTTTTATTTAACTCACAAAATATATAGTATTACAAAGGATAATAATTTTAACCCAATTCACGCTGGCATTGTATTCCTGAACATCCAGACTCCTTCAAACATGCCTAACCACAGTCTCCGGAGGTTATGTGCCTCTAGAAGCACACAGCTTAACATAACAAAGCTAAGTAAAGAAGTTCTAAAAAGGAAGTGGGGAAGAAAAGCAATTGTATAATTAGAGCAGAGAAAAGGTGGCAGATGCAGCTCACAGACTGCTTAAACAGTCTTGTTTGGGGAGTATTGCCAATTAAGGCAGGGGCAAAATATCTATGAAAAAATGAGAGAAATACTGGTCCGGATGAACACTAACTTTCCTGGTTGTTTGCTTCATTTCCCTGACCTATATTTTTACTCATTGTATTTTTATTTGCATGCCTTTTTATTTCCTCTTTGCCCCATCTCCATTTTCTTAAATAAATTTTCCTTTTATTCAAATTAACTTTCCTTAGGGGTGTTGTGCTTATTCATAGGTCTCCTGCTTTTATTACTATATCATCTTACTCTGCTTCCTCAGGACATTTTCATTCTTTGGTTTCCCTTCTGCTTCAGTTAGTCTTTTGTTGTTATAGTTTCCCTTTGAATTTGGGGTGTTTTTTTTTGTAGGTTTGGGTGTTTTTCTTTTTCTTCTTCCAGATTGTAACCTGAACCAATAATGGAAAGGCTTTATTCTTCGCAGTCTCCCTGCTTTACTCATAAAAGCAAATCTCTATATGAATATGAATAGGATTTACAAAGAAAAGCATATAACTTTGAAACATCCAGGAAATTAATAGCGGAAAGCAATAAGTTAACGATCAGACAGATAAGCAGACAACACATGATTTTGAAAAACCTCTAGTGATCTTGACGCACTTGTCAGCTTTGTGACAAATGGCACTGAAAGAAGTAGGAAATAGGGCACTTAATTCTGAGGATATTGCTGAACCTCCTTCAAAACCATCAAAAATAAAATGATAGGCAATACAGTCTTGTCTGTAGAACAGAGATTATTTTGTTCCCCAATTGCTATACTTTTGTCAAGTGTTCTAAACTTTCTGTGTTTTAGAAATGTATTCATGCTTTGGGGAAATTTATTTTGAGCAGTTATGCTCAAAAACACATTTAACCAGTTTCTTCTTTAATCAGATATTTTCTGTAAGGATACAATTCTTCATTTTCCAGTATAATTTATTTAGGTCTTTGAATTTATGATTTGGCTATAATACAACTGAAACCATCTATTTAAAGTGAAACAATTACAAATGATAGCAGTTTTGTTTAATATGCTTGGATTTTAATCCCATTATATGTTGGGATACATTGGGCTTGTTACCAGGAGTACATCATACTTGGAAGGGGAGAGGGACAGTACAAGAGAGGAAGACCCTGGATGAGGTGAACTGACTCAGTGACTGGGGTAATGGGAATAGGCATGTTGGAGACAATGAAATTGGTTCAAGATAGAGAAGGTTTCAGAGCTGTAGTCATTATGTAGAGCATGGGGTCATTATGAGTTGCAAGAAACTTGATGGCACATAACAACCACAACATTATTCAAAGATACATATGAAGTCCATATATCATGGACTGCCAAAGAAACAATCTGTCTTGGAGGCAGTACAACTAGAATGTTAAGTGGCAAGGATGATGAATCTTCATCACATACACTTTTGACATGTTGTCACGAAGAGGCAATTGGTAAAATAATCATCCTGTCAGGAAAGATAGAGAATCAGAAAAAGAGAAGACCTTCAGCAAGATGGAGGGACATGGTGTCTGCCACAACAGGCAGGATGGCACAGGATAAGGTAAGTTTCAGATCAACTGTAATAGAGTTTGATAGTTGTCTCAAAGACACCTAACACTACAATATAAGGAAGTATCTTGGATTCCATAATTTTAAAAATAGGCATTTACTGAAAATCTACATTTTTTCTTATGTATATATGTGTGATTTAAAAAAATATTTCTATATTAGACATTGCTGAAATCTTGCCAAACAAGTATGGGCACTCATGTTATATAGTCCATATAAAGTTGCACTGCTAACCCAAAGGTCACACCTCTCTAGTGGTTCAAATCCATAAGCAGCTCTTCCTGGAGAAAGATAGATCTTCTCCTGGGCTATTATGCAGCCTTGGAAACTCAATGAAGAATCAGAACATACAAGGCAATGAGAAAGAGGCATATATTTAGGCTGATTTTTATTTTTCAGTATTGTATTGAGAATAATCATAATGTAAACAACTTTGTCTTTAAGCTTCCTCTATACTTAGCATAATTTCTTTATACCAGATGGCTAACATGGAATCACTCCTCTAAAAACTATAAGATACATATTACCACATTTTTAAAAAACTAGAATAGGTTAATTAATTTACATTTCTATCAGGAGATGATTAGATCTTTTCAGTGTCTGGGTTGGATTTTTTTTTTGGTGGGTTTTTTTTTCCATTTTCTTGAGCTATTTTAGTAATGTGAAAGGTCATTACAAAGGCAGGGGAAGAAGAAAAGATAAAATTGGATGTCAGAAGATATTCTGAATATTGCAGTAGAAAACCAAGAAATGAAGACAAAAGGAAGAGATATAAAAGTTAAGAAGTTTAACAGAAGATTTCAAAGGACAGGTAAAGAAGACAAAGCAGAGTGTTACAATGAAATGTGCAAAGAGCTGGAGTTGGGACATCAAAAGGACCAAATTCACTCAGCATTTCTTGAGCTGAAGGAACTAAAGAATCAAATCAAACCTTAATTTTCAATACTCAAGGACACTATGGACGGAATGTTGAATGATCCAGGAATCTTTAGTAAAGACAGAAGGAGTATAAAAAGTGACTGTGCCAAAAAGAACTGGCTAACAGAGAATTTCACGAAACTATATATGGCTCTATGAGGAGAAATGTGGCACCAAGATTGGAGGTAGACTCAACAACAATCTTCAGTATGCAGATGACACAACTCTGCTTGCTGAAACTGAGGAGGACCTGAAACACTTGCTGCAGAAGATGAAAGACTTCACCCTTCAATGTGGATTGAAGTTCAACATCAAGAAAACAAAGATTCTCACTACTGGGCTGATTGGTAACAGCATGATGGAGCACGAAGACATAGAAATTGTTAACAGTTTTGTTTTGCTTGGCTCTACAGTCAACACTCTTGGTACCAG
>NW_006399834.1:1351237-1352194 GCF_000299155.1 Elephantulus edwardii
AAGGACTTGGAAAAGTAAGGCCACAGAAATTGATGGAATAACAATTGGCATATTTCATCAAACATGAACACAGGATGTGTTCACCAGGTTGTGCCAAGAAATCTGGAGGACAATTAATTACCTGGCCATCTGAGTGAAAGAGATCCATATTTATTCCCATTCCCCCCAAAAAAAGTTTACCCTACAGAGTGTAGAAATTATCGGACAGTATCACTAATACACACAAGCAAACCCTGTTGAAGATTATCCAAAAATGACTGAAACAGTACATAAACAAAGAACTACCAGAAATACAAGCTGGATTTAGAAGAGGCCGTAGCACTAGAGACATTATCTCAAATGTCACATGGATTTTGGATAAAAGCAAAGAGTAACAGAAGAATGTCTATCTGTGTTTCATCTAAGACACAAAGGCATTTTACTATGTGAATAACAACAAATTGTGGCTAACCTTGAAGAGAATGGGAATCCCAGAACACTTGATAGTGTTCATGAAAACCTATACTCAAACCAGGAAGCAGTCCTCAGGACAGAGCAAGGAAACGCTGCATGGTTCAAAAGCATGACAGAAATGTGTCACAGATGCATCCTGTTTCCATACCATTCCAATCTATATGCGGAACAGATCATTTTGGAGGCTGGGCTTTATGAAGAGGAACGTGACATCAGGATTGGAGAGGACTCATTAACAACCTAAGTTATGCAGATGACACAACCTTGCTTGTTGAAAATGAGGAGGACTTGAAGCACTTGCTGCAGGAGGTCAAGGACAGTAGTCTTCAGTATGGACTGAATCTCAACATCAAGAAGACAAAGATTCTCACCACTGGGCCGACTGGCTGCACCATGATGGATAGAGAAAAGGTTGAAGTTGTTAACAATTTCAGCTTGCTCATCTCCACGATCAACATTCTTGGTACCACCAGATAGGAAATCAAAAGACTAATTGCATTGGGA
>NW_006399834.1:1353604-1382086 GCF_000299155.1 Elephantulus edwardii
AAGTAATATCTAGAGAATTGTTGCACTTATTTTAAAAACTAGTTATTCAGTCCTCAGTATTTGGAGATATTAGCACTTATTTTAAAAACTCGTTATTCAGTCCTCAGTATTTGGAGATATTAGTAAGTGTTTGAGTCATACTGGAATTTGAGTGACTTAAATACTCTTTCTCCTATTGTTCATTTTGCCATAGAACATTGAACAATGTCTAACCTCATTGCTAGGCATCTGTAATTGTATGTAAATCACTTTCCTACCTAAAAAGATATTACTCATCACCCGGAATAAATCAGGGGCAAGAACAACAAATATAAGTGAATTTTTTGTTCTATCTTTGACACTACTTTCTCATTAAAATTGAAACATTTGTTAATATCATTTGGGATATATACCTCTCTAGATTATTAAAGTGTTACTGAAATTCCAACACCCTGACTTTGGGCTACAGATATCCTCAGCCTTGAGCTGAAAACTTTCTCTGGGTTGGTGGTGCAGAGACTGTCTTTCCAAAGTTATCTCATGGAAGCTATTTTAAGGTCTCCATTTTAAGCTGCTGAAAATTCTCTGGTAGGTCAGCTATGAGTCAGTTCCAACTCAGCAGCAATAAATTTAACTGAGTTGAGTAGGGAGTATTTCTATATAATAACTCTGCATTTTAAAGACTCTGTTTATGTGGCCAGTACATCAACCAGCAGCTTCAATCTTATATAGCTATTGGGACTGCTGGCCAAAGCACAGAGAACATTAACCTGGTCTTGGTGATTGCCTGATTTCCAATACAACCTTTATCCTCAGTTTCCTCATCTTTTAAATGGGGCGATAGGAGCAAGTGACTATATCTGTATGGATGAGTGAATTCAACTCTGCTAAACTCTGCAGAGATTGTTACTTAGGTACATGAAATTTTCATACTGAGAATCCCAGAACATTTGACTGTGCTTATGTGAAACCTATACTTGAACCAAGAGGCAGTTGTCAGAATGGGGGAAGAAGATACTGCATTATCCAAAATCAGGAAGAGTGTTTGCCAGGGGGCTATTCTGTCTCCATACCTTTTCAATCTGTGTGCAAAACAGATCACCCAGGATGCTGAGCTGTATGAGGAGGAATGTGGTATCAGGATTGGAGGAAGATTCATCAACAACCTGCATTATGAAGATGACACAACCCTGCTTTCTGAAACTGCGGAGGACCTGAAGTACTTGATGCAGAAGGTCAGGGACTGCAGCCTTCAATATAGCTCAACATCAAGAAAGCAAAGAGTCTCACCATTGTTCAATTGGCAGCAACATTATGGATGATGAAGAGATCAAGACTGTTAATAGTTTTACTTTGCTTGGCTCCACAATCAACACTGTTGGTACAAGCAGCCATGAAACCAAGAGACAAATTACATTGGGAAAGTCAGATGTCAGGGACCTCTCCAGAGTATTAAATAGCAACGATGTCAGTTTGGAGACTAAGATGTACTTGATCCAGGCTATAGTCTTTGCAATTGCATGCTATGTGTCAGAGAGCTGAACAATGACTAGGAATGATAGAGAATTGGTGCCTTTGAGCTGTGGTGCTGGAGAATAGTGTTGAATATACCATGAACTGGTAGGAGGACAAACAAGTTCATCCCGGAGAGGGTGAAACTGGGCTGCTCCTTGGAGGCAAAAATTCTAAAGTTTCATCTGACATGCTTTGTGCATGTTGCAAGGAGTCTTTGAAGAGGGTCCCAGTCTTTGGAGAGGGACATCATGTTTGAGAGGGTGGAGGGACAGCTCAAGAGAGGAAGAGACTCTAAGATATGGATCAATCAGTGATTGGGATAATGGGTGTAGGTGTGTCAGTGATGTTGGTATAGAATAGAGTAGGGTTTAGGGCTCTTGTACATAGGGTCAGTATCACTCAGAAGCGACTCAATGGCACATAACAACAACAATCATATACCACATTACTTGAAAATTTCAAAAGCTCAATTCAGCCAAAGAGAATTCATTTAGTATGGTTTATAGGGTGGCAAAGGAAGGGGAAGTAAAAAGAAAAATGTATCTGAACAACACCACTTACTGGGATGTGTAAAGAGAAAGGAGAATGTACACTGAATGGACGGTCAGACATAGAGTGCGTTGTAAATGGTGTTGTGGAACAGAATGCACATAAATAATTTTTTTAAGAAGGGAGTGAGTTGGGGAAAACTACAAAATGCTTTGTAAATATTCACTCAAACTTCATTGTTTTAAAAAGGGCCGTTGAAACAACCCATGAGTTTTGAGCTTAAAAGCTTGTTGTTATATACTGTTAAGTCATAACTAACTCATAGCTGATCTGCAAGCAGGTTTTCTGAGGCTGTAAATCACACAAAAGGAGACTGCCCCTCTTTCTCTCACAGACAAGCTGGTAGATTTGAACCACTTGCCTTTGGGTTGACAGCACAACTCTGCTCCTAGGCTACTGGAACTCCTTTGATATATGAATGTATTTAGAGATTACAAAAGATTTCTGACCACAGACTCTTTAATTCTGTGTCAGATACTTTTTAACACCAAGAATTTATTTCTTATCTCAATAAAATTTTTTCTGATCTCAATAAAATTTAGGCTTTTGATTTTGTGTTTACATTTTCTATAGATTAAAACGGTTTACTTATAATTTGTTTCTTAAGAAAAGTTATATTAAATAAATACACTAAACTTCCTACTATGTGCCAAAGAAGTTCTAGTGGCACTGAAGAAACTTCTGCTGCTACCCCAAAGGCACACTTCTCTCTGGTGGTTTAAATACACCAGCAACTCCATGGGAGAAAACAGGATAATCTTCACTTATGCAATTGAAAGCCACTGGGGAGTCAGCTATGACTAAGTTCTGACTCCATGGAATTGACTTTACCTTTCTTACTATATTACAATCTCTGGAGATAGTGCCAAGCTCTGATGATGTCAGAGGCTGCAAGGGAAAGCAATGGGTTATGTCCTCCCCTTATGTTTACAGCTTTGGAAACCCGACAGAGGATCATTACAAATTGCAACCAGCTGGACTGGCGATGAGAGTGTGGGGCCAATATGACAACTACAAACATCAGCCAAGAGTCTAGTTTTTGTTGTTCTCCATAAATTATAAGAGCAAATAAAAAGTAGAAAAAATTCTCTATGAGTCGTAAAAACCAATGAAATTGAGTATTTATATGGAGTTGCAATTGTCGTATTGTAGCCTATGATGCTATAAGGGCATAGTCATTAGAGAAGACAGTCACAGAAAGTAAATACATATATAGGACTTGCTGCTACTGTAGAAACTTTTTGTATCATTTATTCAAAGTGGGATTTTAAACTTTGTTATTTAAACAATGCAAGTGGCTCTTATCCATAAAACCATTAAAAGAAATAAAAGTCCTATCAATACATTAGAAACTATAGTAGGATATGGAAACATGGCAAAAGTTCTATTCTTGAGTCTGATTGCAGTTTGATATTATTTAAAATGTTTAGCCAACTTTTGACTAGTTTATCTGTAGTTTACTTTTAATTATTTTAGTAGCTTATTGATACAAAAATATTCCAGTGAGGTAATTCTACTTATTTTGTTGATTTCAAGAAGCATAAACTTAAGTGGAATAAACTAGCCATTAGTGAACAATGTTCCAATAGTGAACATCAGATAGTAGGCATTCAAGAAGAAATGTTATTCTAAATAAGGATTCTGTTTAAATTGTTACTTTTAAAGATAGCCTTTTGAACCTTTACCAGGAAGCTGCACCGCAATTCCAAAGGTAAGCAGTTCCCAGGTTGAAGGATGGACAATCACCTTCCTGAGCTATTAATTGCCTCTGAAAACTCACCAGAGAGTAAGCTATGGGTTGGTTCCGACTCTACAATACACAACAACAATCACACTTAGTAGATTGATCTTGTCAACATAATATTTGGAAAACCAGTGAAAATGAACAGACACTCAAAATTAAAAGCTACTAAATTATTGGTTAATTACAGATGATATAGGTCAAATTTCACTAAGATGACATAATCTTTGCTTGCCAAAACTGAGGAGGATATGAGGCCTTTGCTGCAGAAGGTCAAGAACTGCTGCCTTCAGTATAGATAGAAGTTCAATATCAAGAAAACCAAGATTCTCACCATTGGGCCAATAGGCAACACCATGATAGACAGTGAAGAGACTGATTGTTAACAGCTTCATATTGCTTGGCTTCACAATCAATATTCTTGGTACCAGCAGCCAAGAAATCAAAAGACAAACTGCATTGGGAAAGTCTGCTGTCTGAGACTTTTACAAAGCACAATGATGTCAGTCTAGAGATTAAGGTGCACCTGATCCAGGCCATGGTCGTCACAATTACTTGTTATTTATCAGAGAACTAAGCAATAACTAAGGATGATAGAAGACTAATTGATGCCTTTGAGTTTTGGTGCTGAGGAAGAGTATTGAATATACCATGGACTGCTATGGGAAAATCTGCTCTTAGGGACTTTCCAGGGTACTGAAGAGCAATGGTGTCACTCTGGAGAGTAAGGTGCATCAGATACAGGGTATGGTCTTTGCAATCACTTGTTACACATCAGAAAGTTGTACAATGACTAGGGAGGATAGAAGGAGAATTGCTGCCTTTAAGCTGTGGTGCTGGAGAAGAGTATTGAATGTACCATAGACTGCCAAGAAAACAAACAAATTCAACCTAGAGAGGATGAAACCAGACTGCTTCTTGGAGGCAAGGATTCTGTGGCTTTGTCTAACATACTTTGGACATTTTGTAAGGAGGGACAGGTCCTTGGAGAGGTATATCATTCTTGGGAGGGTGGAGGGATGGTGCAGGAGGGGAAGACACTCTATGAGGTGGATTGATTCAATGACTGGGGTAATCAGGATGGGTGTGTCAGAGGCAGTGGGATTGGTACAGGATAGAGCAGGGTTTAGGGCTGTTGTACATAGGGTTGCTATGAGTTGCAAGCAACTTGATAGCACATAACAACAACAAGCTAGGAAAACAAACAGGTTATTCCTGGAGAGAGTAAAACCAGGCTGTTCCTTGGAGGCAAGGATTTTGAAGCTTTATCTGATATACTTTGGGGATGTTGAAGGAGAGACTAGCCCTTGGAGAGGGACATCATGCTTGGATAGGTGGTGGGACAGAGCAGCAAAGGGAGACTCTTGATGAGATGAATTGTCTCAATGACTAGGGTACTGGGGGTAGGTGTGTAAGAGACAATTAGTTTGGATCAGGAAAGAGCAGGATTCAGAATTTTTGTACATGGAGTCACTATGAGTCACAGGGGATTTGACGGCACATAACAACAACCACCAAAAGTAACTAAAAAAAAAACCAAAAACAAAAACAACCAGATTATTTTAGTGTAAAATTCATGTTAATTAATTTTATCATTTACTCAAAAATTTAAGAAATGGGTATTGGTAGAGATTATATATAAATATTATAAAAATAAGGGAGAATCAACAAACTATACAAGCATACTCATATTTTGTCTCTAGTCTTTCTATGTTGTTTGTGTTGTTAGGTGCCATCAAGTCATAGACTACTCATAGAGACCCTATGAACGAAAGGCCTGAGCACTGTTCATACATAGAGTTTCCGGAGGCAAGCTATTTCGGAAGTGGACGCTGCTCCTGCTTCCAGGCTTGGTTTAGTCGGAAAGCTCCAGCAAACACTGTCCACCCTGGGTACCCAGTTCCACTTTTGGCACATCACTGTCACAGTGTTCAGCATCACAGCAGCCACCAATTACCTCTGTACAGTAATGCACAGATCAGTGCTATATCACCTAGAAGAATGTTTGACAGGAAAACAATTTTAACCTGGCCTGAGGGTCTCAGATTAAAATCACCCACCTTCGGCTTGGTAGCATAACGTTCTGTCCACTAGGTCAACGTAGTGGCCCTGATCAGAATTTAGTATTTTCTATGCTGTTTTGAACTGGTAAAGGATATGGTCAGGTTCAGATGCATTTTCCTCCGTTTGCTAGGAGTTGCCTCAATGGCACCTAACAACAATATTTTTAAGTATATTCCAAGTTAAACATAAAATAATCTTTATTCTGAAGACAACTATTTTCTTTGTTATTTCACTTTAATGGGAGTTTTAGTACCTTAGTGGCCAAGAAGTTATGCTACGAACTCAAAGACAGTCAGTTTGAATTGAGAAGCTGCTCCGTAGAAGAAACATGGACAATCTCCTGCTATGCAACACGCAGCCTCTGTGAAAAACACTGGAGGGTCAGCTGTGAGTTCTGACTCAATGGCATGTAACAGCAGCAACAACATTTCACTTAAGAGATGTAAAGGACAATAAGCATGAGATGTTAATGTGAAGGAGTTTATACTTTTTATTTTCAGCAAGAATAACTGTTAAGAAAATCCTAGAAATTACCATAATTTTCTTAATAATTTCCCACTTAGATTAATATTTATTTATGATCTAGTCATAAATTTTTATATTGGTTTAGATTATGATCTAGTATTAAATTTTCTATATTAGTTTCGATTATATTTTACATGTGTTGTTGTTAAGTGCCGTTGAGTCGCAGGCGACTCATAGCGACCCTATGAAAGAGAGTCTTCAATGCTTGGGTGTCTTTCATCCTCTCTCCAAGTTCATAGGGTTTCCGGACGCAAACTGTTATGGAAGTGGATGCCATTTCTCCTTCCAATCTTGTTTTAATCAGCGAGCTCCACCCCACTCTCTGTCCTCATTGGGTAGCCAACCATTAACGCATTTGACACATCAGTGTCACAGTGTTCAGCCTCACAGCAACCAAAAGTGACGGCAGTAACACAACTTGTACCCCAGGGCTATATGACTTAAAGGAATGTCTGAAGAAAAACAATGAAAACACAGGCCCAAGGGCCACGGATTAAAAGTCACCCACCTCTGGCTTTGTTAATATTTTACATATTATAATAGTTAATATTTAGAGATATTTGTGAGAGCCCAATTGACTCTGTTCCAGCCATTTCAGGACTAATGTTCAACAAGAGTTTACTTGCAGGTACTATTAGTGATGTTGTTCAATAATTTCCACTTTTTGTTTGGATCATCTTTGCTGAGAATGATACTAAATGTAGATCTATTCCACTCAGTTGACCAGGTAGATAGATATCTATCAGATTTCTTGGCATAAATTAATGTGACATGAAACGTTAGAAATTCAAGTTGGATTCAAAAGAAGCCATGGAATAAAAGATATTATAGCTGAGGTCAGATGCATCTTGGCTGAAAGCAGAGAGTTCCAGCAAGATGTTTATTTGTGTTCTACTGATTGTGCAAAGGAATTTATTTGACTGTGTGAATCATAACAAATTATGGCTAACATCATGATAGATTGACAGAGAAGATAGAATGGGGCAGACTAGGTCAAGTTTCAGATCTGTTGTTAATAGAGATGCTATAAATCAATCCACTAGATGGCTTCTAACAGCAGCAACAACAAAAACAACAGAAATTAACTCTGAACTTGGAATACTAAGGACGGCTTTCACCACAGTTTTATAAAAATGTTTGCCCTTCTCTAAGCTGTATAATCAATCCTGACAGGGCAATAGCTTGTCTCTGATCTTAGTTTCTCTCATGTGCCTAGCACATTGTTTTTCTTGTTTATATTAGGAGATCAATAAAGTTTTATTAATTTATCTATGTCAAAAAGTACTATGGTCCAATGTTACTGGTTTGGTTTATATGTTACATAACAAAATCCCATAAGAGTATGTGGGACTGTGAATATTATTGTAACCATTTTTTAAAAAAAATACAATATTCCTTGACCTTCTGCAGCAAGCACTTCAAGTCCTCCTCAGTTTCAGCAAGTAGGGTTGTGTTATCCACATAACGCATGTTGTTGAATCTTCCACTAATCCTGATGCCACATTCCTCCTCATACATTTCAGCATCCCAGATGATCTGTTCTGCATACAGATTGGAAAGACAGAATACATCCCTGGTGGACTCCCTTCCCAATTTTGAACCATGCAGTGTCTTCTTGCTCAGTTCTGATGACTGCCTCTTGGCCCAAGTATAGATTTTGCGTAAGTACAATTAATTTTTCTGGGATTCCCATTTTTCTCAGAGTCAGCCATAGCTTGTTGTGATCCACACAGTCAAAAGCCTTTGCATAGTCAATGAAGCACGAATTGACATTCCTCTGCTACTCCACTTTCTGCCAAGATCCATCTAACATTAACTATAATATCCTTATTACCATGACCTCTTCTAAATCCAGCCTTCACACCTGGCAGTTCTCTGTTGTGTTGCTCAGTCATTTTTGGATAATTTTCAGCAGAATCTTGCTTGCATGTGATATTAATAATATTGCTCAATAATTCCCGCACTCTGTCTGGTCACCTTTCTTTGTAATGGGAACAAATATGGATTTCTTCAAAATCTAAAAGGTATCAAGAATGTAAATACATATTTGCATATGTATTTAGGTAGAAGGATTATTAGATATATATTTCTAAGCATTAAGGGCATTTCCTTGGTCCACAATCAATACTCTTGGTACCAGCAGCCAGGAAATTAAAAAAAGGCAAGTTGTATTAGGAAAGTCTGCTGTCAGGGACCTCTCCAACAATGTCAGCATGCCTGGTCCAGGCCATTGTCTTTGCATTTGCTTGCTATGCATCAGAGAGCTGGACAATGACTAGGCATGACAGAAAGAGAATTGATGTCTTTGAGCTGTGGTGCAGAAGAGTGTTGAATATACCATGGACTGCTAGGAGAACAAACAGATTCATCCTAGAGAAGGTGAAACCAGGCTGCTCTTTGGAGGCAAGGATTCTGAGGCTTTGTCTGACATACTCAGGGCATGTTGCAGGGAGGGTCCAGTCATTGAAAAGGGATATCATGCTTAGAAGGGTGGAAGGACAGATAAAAAGAAGAAAATCATCAATGAGATAGATTGATTCAGTGACTGGAGTAATTAGGGTGTCAAAGACAATCAAGTTGGTACAGGATAGAACATGTTTCAGGGCTATTGTATATAGTGTTGCTATGCGTGGCAAGTGACTTGACGGCACACAACAACAACAAGAAGTAAATTTCTAAATCTTTATTATGAAAGACCAAAGGAGTGACAGAAAAGAGAGAAATGGAAATATCTGCACAATCACATAGGTAATTTAAGAATACCAAAGACAAAGAGAAAATTCTGAATTCTCTAGAGTGTACAAACAGATCACCCTTAAAGTGCTAAAAATGAGATTGACATCAAATTTCTAATAAAATCCAGATTTACATTTGATTTCTCACTTGTAGCAAAGATAATGCACTAATTTTTAAAAAAGAGTTTAAGGTACTTAACATTGAATTTATAATTTTATATTAATGTAAATTTCCATAAATATAAAAGGCAGAATAGAAATATTCTCAGACATGAAGAACTTCAAACATCTGTTTTTTAACGAATCACATTCAAACAATTTAGAAGAAATACTCAGATACTCAGAACCGATCTATGAGATGAGACCAGAGAGAGGAGACCATCAATTATCTGGGTAATGGCTGCTGAAGCCTGTCCTGAACTAACTAGTGTGTGTGGTGGGACAGCAGTGTGGCTATTGCAATGACTAAATAATACGACAGAGATTACTGCTGTCCTAAAAAAAATTTAGAGGCAAGATAAAAGAGAAAGTATCGAATATTTATAGAAATACTTTTTGTGTCTATGCTTATATCTTGTTTCTCTTTGTAGCTGTGCCCCTTTTTTTCTTTCTTCCTCTTTTCTCTCTTGTTAACTTCTATTTGTCATTTACATTCCAAGCTTCTACAGTCAGATATATTTGGTACAAAATATAAAGATGAGATATAAGAGGAACCGTATATACCTTTGAGAATAGAGCTGCACAAAATGGCAATTTGACAAACATTAATCTTACTTGGAACTACTTTTATTTATAGCCCAAGCCATTTATTGAAATGTTATGTCCCATTTTATTCCTTCTGTAGCAATGGCGTGAACTTAATACTTCCTCCCTAAAATCCCCCAAATCCAACCTCAATTTTATTAAATTTGAAATTGTAGACTATCTTTTTTTTATCATCATACACAGAGCACATATCAGTCTTTCTTAAATGATCAGTCTAGTGATTCTCACAATAGAATACTATGCATCACTCAGGAGAATGATTTTGTAAATTATTACCTAACTTGGGAGGGAGTGGAGAACATTATGTTGAGTGAACTAACTCAGTCTTATAAGAACAAATATTGTATAAAACCTAGAATGAGTGTAAGGATCCAAGGAGGGAGAGAGTAAACAGGGTGAGGGGATTAATCATGGAGTTGTATAATTTAATGGGTGGGAATTTGAGGGAAATTAGAAGAATCTGTTCTGGAAAATAATGTATTCAAATTTTATAAACAAACTAGTATCATTTTTTTAAAAAAACCCTCAAACTAGTATATTTAAAAAAAAAAAGCCCTCAGTTTCCAATGTGTCCCAGCGGTTATCATCTATATTTCCAGAAAATACTTTTCTTTCAGCCTTGTTGCTAACTCAATGAATCCTAAATTCAGTAAACTTTAATTCAACAACAAATCCATGAAACACTTTATACTAGGTATCGACTGGAGGATCATCTATGAGACAGTTTCAACTTGATGTCACATAACAACAGCAGGAAAGATATTTTGCCAACTGAATAAATAGGATAACATGGAGCAGCATAAACAAAGGCAAAGATGCTTAAAAATAAATCCTGATATTACTCTATATTGTCCTAGGATATCTGATACAATTGTGGAGCAGTATCCTTCTAGAAAACTCAACAGGAACTTCAGAAGTCTTGAAGAGAGCCCATCAGAAGGAAGATGTCAGACAGACAGAGACAGCCTGTCTCAGTAACGAACCACTTGTACAGTAGTTAAGAACTGACTTTGAAGACAGCAATGAGCAAGTATTTCCAACTGTCAGCAATTCAACTTATTGCCATTGTGTTAGAACCAATTCAGAACTTTCCAGTGGGCTTTCAGAGGCTTTAAATCACAAGGGCGAATATTGTCTGTTTTTCTCACACAGAATAGCTAGTGGATATGAACTAGCAGAGAAGAACTACCTTTGAGTTAGCATTGCAGTTTCCTAATCTATGCCACCATGCAAACTAAAACAAGAATAATTTATCATCTCACGCAGGAAACAATAGCAAAGCTAAATAAGACAGAAAACAATGAATATTCACAAGGATATTCAGAGATTGGACCTTACATGCATTGCTATTATTGTTATTTGCCATTCAGTTAGCTACAACTCATAGCACGTGATGTACAAAAGAATAAAAGTATGATTGTAAAATAGTGAAACCACTGTGGAAAATGGTATGATACTTTACTAAAAGTTGGAAATAGAAATGCCATTTGATCCAGTAATCCCACTACTAAGTCCTGTATCCCAGGACACAAATATGCATGTCTATGTTCAAAAGTAAAATGTTGGAAAGAACGTAAGTTTTTTAATTGGCAAATAGATAAACTATGTCACAGACACACTATGAAAAGAACTATGAAAGAACTATGAAAAGAACATATGAAAAGAACTACAGTGAATCTGTACAATTTAGAACAGGTATCAACTCAGAGGACTTTAGACTGAGTAAATACATCCATTACTAAAAGGCAAATATTCTAAAAATCCATTATTATGAAAATGTAATTATATCAGAAAAAACTTACTTTGATGGTCACTAGGGATTGGAAAGCAGTAGAGAGGAAGAAATCACTGACTAATTAATAGACAAATATTAAACTGAATGTAGGGAAAGAAAAAGGAATTATCAGCAGAATATCATTAACAAAACAAAGACATGGACAGTAGCATAAGGGTTATAGACAGCAAAAGTAAATACTACTAAATATTCACTCTCCTGTTTTAGAATTAATAATAAAATTAACCTACCATAAGTAAACAAATGTAGGTGAACAAGACTCCATCCATAACTATATAGTTTAGACAGTTGATATTCTTACATATACATTAGTATGTGCTACGAATAGATTCATGTACATAGTAGACAAAATGAGGCAACATTTTAAAAACTTTTTGACTGTAGGGATTGAAACACTGGGGCTGGTAGATCAGGACCACAGTAACAGGGAACATCTAGGTCAATCGACATCACACAGCCTACATAATGCTGTACCTCACACTGGTTTGATGAGAAGCATCAAGGCTATAAAAGCTTTGAATAGCAATGTAAGATGCAACTCTTGGTTTAACCTTGTTTGGAGCAAAGAAAAGAAGAGATTCCTTTTCCAAATCACTATTGGGCCCTGAGGACTACAGTTTCCACAACCCTGAGGCCATAAAACTAGATGATACCCATTTATTACTGTTGACTGTTTGGAAAAGGATCCCAACACAAAATCCCTTAGGCAGCTTAGTGATAACAAAGTGGGCTGCCAACACAAAGACATGCGGGTCAGATCCACCAGTTGCTCCTCAGAAGAAAGATGGGCAAATCTCCCTTACGTTACCCCGTACTAAAGGGTCAGCTATGGGTTGATTCCAACTCACCAGTACACAGGAACAACAACAACAATGGAGTGATAGAAAAATGGAGAACAAAAATTTTTATTCTATTTTAAGTTGTGTTCTACATTTTTATACCACTCCATTGATGGTGGAGTTTCTATGTCAAGCAATATATAGGTCTATGAGATGAAGACAGCACCAGAGAGGCATGTAATTCTTAGAACAAATCATCATGTGCAATCAAAGTATAGCATTTTTCCACATATAAAGCTCAGGAATCAGGAAGGGATGGGAAAGAAGGATAAATAGAGATGAGAAACAGCAAGGAAGTGGGAAGGAAGCTTGGCAATTGTTGATTGTTAATTTTCAATAATTGATGTCATGAAGTAATATGTGCATAAACTGTTGAAATATAAACCAATTTGCTTTGTAAACTTTGCCTCAAATCATAATAAAAATTTTAAAAAAGAATTTATTTTGAATGAAGTGTCATGGATTGACTTGCAAAAGATGAGTCAGGGGTACAGTAGTCAATGTCTGTGCTAAAATTGCAAGAGGTCCAGATTTTAGAAGAGCTGGCTCACAAAATTCTGTAAAACGTAGTAAGTATAAATAGAGCAAATAGCTTTAAGGTTACCAGGATAACCAACTTTATATCAGCCATCCTTTTCCAATATATAACGTGTGACAACCCATTGCAAAATCTAGACACATAAGCACATAACTACCTCAGCTGGGCAATGTCAGTCCTAGTCTGGGTTTGGCTTTATGATTTAGTTTGCAGTTAGGTCAGCTCCAAGTATATCCTATGCTCCCTCAGACCAGTGAGCTCACTGGGGCACATTCTCAGGTGATGGTATGATCGCACAGATGAGTGGATATATGCCCTGCAAAGGAGACAGACGTGGGCATAAAAGAATGATATCCATAAAGGTAAAGGCAAATGATACCTTAAAACTTAGGTCTGTACTAGCATGTTTGCCACTTTAATTTATACTCTACTGATGAGAATATCAATATGTACAGCCCTCAAAATTAATAGACTTGCAAGTTCTTTGATATCTTCTGAAAGCAGCATTAAAGTCACATGCCAAAATGCAAATGAATAAATGAAAACAGTAATGCAATCTACCACACTGAGTGTTGATGGTAGAATAGAGTCCTTTTGTCACATTGATTACAGTGTTCACAGGGTCAAGTTGTTGTTCTTTGGTGCCATCAAGATAGCAACTCTATGTACAATAGCTCTGAACCATGTCCTATCCTAAGCTAACCTCGCTGTCTACGACACACTTGCTCCTATTACCCCAATCACTGTGTCAATCCATCTTATCAAGGGTCTTTCTCCCCTGCATTGTCCCTCCACCCTTCCAAGCATGATGCCCTGCTCCAAGGACCAGTCAGGCCCTCCTGGTCATGTGCCCAGGTTGTGAATCATGTATATCATGCCAAAGAAATTTACTTTACTCTTGGGAGTCATTAAAAAGCTTTGAATGCATCAGGTTGGAACATTATACATTTATTCTGCAGAAACCTGACTCTGAAAACAACTGAAGAAGGATGCAACAAATAATACAGGAATCCTATGGAACAAATGTACTTTGATAGAAAATTGTTGCTCTTAGTTGCTGGTAAGTTTTTTTTATCCTTGGTGACTTTATGTACAATGACATAACTGACACTGCTTTGTCCTATGCTGTATACTGAGAATGGATACATTTGAGTCTGATGTGGTTACTGTATGAATACATCTCATCCAGAGCTTCTAATTTTCATTAACTTTCTGCTTTACCAACCATGATGTCCTTTTCCGTAGTAATTATTCTTTACTAGAAACATGTCAAAAGTAAGGAAGATGAAGTCCTACCATCTCTAAGGAACATTTTAGTTGTTTTTCCTTTTTTTTTTTGTAACACTGATTTATTCATACTCCTGACATTTTATTGTCTATTCAATATCCTTTGATGATCCTACAATTTGAGTGTAAAATCAACAGTGACTATTATTCGAGAAGAAAATAAAACAGTGGGATAACAGAGTAAGGAAATTAATTCCTACTGTGGATTTTTAAGAAGATCATTAAATAAGATGAGTATCAAAATTAATTAAAAACAAGTGGCAAGGGAGGAGTAGCAAGCAAAATGAAAGGTAGAATATTAATTCATTGAGCAAATATCATAGTATGTCACTAAGCACTGGGTACATAGGTGTCAAGATTTAACTTTGGATAAAAGGAAAAGAAATGGCCTATCTTTGAAGAGTTTCTAGTATCTAGTGGAGGTTAGACATCAACCAAACACTAATACAAATATATTTAAAATTGTATCTGTAATAAGTCTGTGGAGAGTGATACAACGTGATAAGAGAATTTTTCACAAGGAATTTGAGCTAGAGTTATGAAGGTCAGGAAAGTCTTTCATTAGGAAGCAACACTTCTGAAAGAAGATCAGGTAACGATCGATTAGCCAAGTAAATGAAGAAAGGCATAATGATCGCTAACAATAACTGAGACCTTATATCACCAAATGTTTTCTAAATGCTTTAGGAGCTTGATAATATAGGCAGTGTTGTTAGAGAGCTTTAGGGATATAGTCTGTCCAGGGATTGCACTCCTAAGCCCAAAACAACGCCTCTCTCGGGGTTGGAATCCACTAGCGGGTTGGAATCCACTAGGGAATCCTTGGTGGAAAGATGGGTACTCTCTTCTGTGGTTTACAGGCTGTGAACGCCTCCAGAACAGTCAGATTGGCTTCAAATCTAACTCAAAAATAATGAATATTTAATTATGCCTAAAAGTTAGACATTTGATTGAATCTATTAAAACTGACACCCCCTACAGATTTTAAGGTTATACAATAAGTAAATGGGTGGGACATAAATTCATATACTCTCTTCCAACACTCCAAGTCTCACAGTTTTCATTGTAACACCTCTGTAGAAAAAGAAAAGAAGAAATAGCACACAACACAGTTCTGGAGGGGTTTAGTAGAATGTGAGGAACTGAGACAATATAATGTATTAATAACTCATGCATAGAGAGTAAATGAAAAGAAGGATACAATATGGGGAAGGATAAACAAAGCCCATCAATACAGGGCTTTGTAGTTCATATTAAAGACCATTTCTTAAAAAGTAATAATAAGGTACTGAACTATTATAAACACAGAAAGTGTATTATTAAACATGCATTTTTAAAACATTTGTAGGAAGCAAAGAAGAATTAAATGTATTAATTAAGTGGCTAATATACAATGCCAAGCAAGAAGTGATGGCAGGTTAGAAATGGGCTTTTGGAAAAGATAAGTGGATCTAACTAGTCGATCAGAGAGCTTTTTAGGATATAAAACTTGTAGAACTTTATCCAGTTAAGTATCAAAGCATATAGTGACTTCCAGATTGTAAAAACACTTTAAAATCACAGCTATTAATTGGTTCTAACTTGAGGGAAAGACACACACACACACACACACACGAATGATTAGATCACATTGGTGGTGTGTGCCAACTCATTGTCAGACCCTCCAGTAAGTTTTCCAAATCACATGGGAGATTACCCATCATTTATTGTGGATTCGAGCTGCCTGGTTTTGGGTTGGCAAAACAATTCTTTGCTACAGAGGTCCTTTGACAAGGGATTTATTTGTTCTTTTCATCCAAGTTAAATACTGTCTTATTACTCTAATTTTCTTTAAATTAAAAACAATTGTAATACAGTAATCTATTTCCTTGTTTACAAATAATAGTTGCTTTCTAAAGATAAGGGAGGGGAAAAAACCCTTAGAACTGGTTTTCATAGAAAAATCAAAGCAATGTCCTATCAACTTGTTGCAAAGCCATAAAGAAACATTGCTGGCAAGAAGATTCTGACTCATGGGGACTTCATCGAATGGCTTGTGGGGATAGAAAAGGCTAGGTTTCAAGGAGAGACATCTTTACAGATGCCAGGTGACACATCTTTTTTACTAGAAACAATTGCTAGGTTCAAGTAACTACTGACACTAGGTCTACTTATTCTGCTGCAAAATTTAATTAAGCTTAAGAGTACCATGAAATGCAATTAAACATTTCAAGCAAGTAAATTGGAAGAGAAACAACTTCAGGTGATAAACAAGATACTGAAAGCATTTCAAAGTGAGTTCAGGTAGAAAAGAAAATTACCTACTAAAAGGTTATTTTTAATTATTCATTACTTTTGGGTCACTCATAAAACCATTAATAAGGGTACTTAAACCTATAAGTTTTATTTTGCTTTTATGCCCTATTCCTGAGACAGCAATAGTTATGAACTAGAAAATACACATGTAAGATTATTTTCTAACTCTTGATTAAATTGACAGTATGTATTTTACAGAATTATCACAAACATGGTGTTGATGATTTTTCTGTAATTTTGGGTCATGCAGATCTATAACCAAGGTTATTTAGTTCACAAAAATGCAATCCAAATGGTCCTGGATATGCTACTTTAGAAAATTCTGGTGATATTTTAGATTGTCACAATCACTGGGGAACTTCCCAAGATTTATTGGGTTGAGCTATTAGCTATCTAGTCATGACTGGGACAATCCTATAAACCATACATTTTCTTCCTATATTGTACTTAATAGCCCCCAAATATGTCATTGGTCAATTACTTAGGAGGAAACCTTTGTAATTAATAGAGTGTAGATGTAAATTCAAGTTTTCATGTTGTTATTGTGAAGTGTTGTCCAGTCATAGACAACCCATAGCGACCCTATGAAAAAAAGTCCTGAACCTGTTGTATAATTATCTTCTTTTCTCCAAGTTCACAGTTCCCTGAGGCAAGATATTTCAGAAATGGATGTCACTCCTACTTCCAAGCTTGTTTTAATTGGAGAGCTCCACCAAACATTGTCCATCATGGGTAACCATTACCACATTTGACACATCAGTGTCACAGTGTTTAGCATCACAATAACCGTGAGTTACCTCTGTAAAGCTAATTGACAGACCAATGCTATACAACCAGGTGCTTTGGGACCCAACTGCCTTTTTCAATACAAGGCCAAATCCAATCTGCTCACACCCAATTGTGGACAAAAAACCCCACAGAGCAAGCAGTCCACACCTAAGGCTCAACCAAAACAAGAAAACACACCTTTGTGAATCCAACTGCTCCACACTTTTCCCCAGAGTGGGTACCAATTTTGCACAGCACAATTTATTTTCTTTTTAAGAGATTTACTATATAATGCATTTTTCAGAAATGCTGCTATGTTTTGAGAGGAAATTTCATATTGCTTTGCCTGTAGTTATACGAGGAGGTGTTTTACTATTTGACAAGTAATTCTACTGTTGGATCATCTATGTAGTCAATATTGAATGACTAATTCTACGATTTATCAGTCTGCATCTACTGCTGCTGTTCCATTCACAGTGATTCTGTATACAGGGCCAGGAATCTGACGACCTTGTTATGGCTTTCAGGTTTTTTGCAGTATAGCTGTGTCTGAGAATTTAGGTATTAAAATATAGATTAACTTAATTCACATTGTGTTCTTTCATTTTATCTACACACACACACACACACACACACACACACACACACACACACACATGTAATTGAGTAAAAAGCAACCCATTGTTGACCATCCAGAAGATTTTAAGAATCTGTTATTTGCTTGGGAAGAGATAGCATCTCTTTCTCTCAAGGAGTGACTGGTGGATTCAAACTGCCTGTCTTTGGATTAACAATACAACTCCTTGCCATTAGGATAACAAAGCTCCATATGAAAAGTGGCTGGAGGGTCAGTTATGAGTGTTCTAATTGAGGGCACATAACAATAGCAACAGCTTTATGTATGTATTTGTGTATGTGTGTGTGAATTTATGTATATATCTGAAAGCTAGACAATAAACAAGGATGATATAAGAATTTATGCTTTTGAATTGTGATGTTGGAAAACAATACTGAACATAGACTTACAAGAAAACAAACTGGTCTTATCTGGAGAGGGTGAAACCAGGCTGCTTTTTGAAGGCAAGGATTTTGAAACTCCATTTCACATACTTTGGACATGTTATCAGTAGTGGGCAGTCCTGCTTTTAAAAGCGAGGGTCAGTGCAAGAAAGGAAGATCTTGGGTGAGATGGATTAACACAGTGACTGTGGCAATGGGATAAGGTGGGTCAGAAATGGTAAGATGGGCTCAGAATAGGGAAAAATTCAGAGTAGTTGTTCTTAGAGTTGTTATGAGTTGTAGTCAACTTAATGGCACATAACAACAGCAGCAGCAGCAAAACAACAACTACAAAATATCTCTATAGATAAATTTAAAAAAATATATAAAGGGAGTATTGACTATACCATGGACTGCTAGAAGAACAAACAGGTTTTTCCTAGAAAGGGTGAAACAAGGCTGCTTCTTGAAGGCAAGGATTCTGAAGCTTCATCTGACATACTTTGGACATGTTGCAAGGTGTGACAAGTCCTTGGAGAGGGACATCATGTTTGGGAGGATGGAGGGACAGTGCAAGAGAACAAACCCCCAATGAGATGGATTGATTCAGTGACTGGGGTAATGGGGATAGGTGTGTCAGAGACCATGAGGTTGGCTGAGGGTAGAGCAGGATTCAGAACTGTTGTACATAGGGTCACTGTAAGTTCCAAGTGACTCGATGAGACACAGCAACAACAACAGTGTGTGTGTGTGTGTGTGTGTGTGTGTGTAAACAAGCAATAACCTCACCTCTGGTGGTCTAATGGGTAAGAAGCTGCTGCACTGCCAACAGACAGGTGGTTCAAATCCACTAGCTGCTTTGAAGGAGAAAGACGGGTAATCAATTTTTTTCTAATGAGATTTATAGTCTCTGAAAATCTACAGAAAGGTCAACTGTGAGTTTATTCTACATAAATATTTATAAATTTATGTATAAAACAAAAAGTGAAACCTTTGTGGTGAAGTAAATTATGAGTCATGCTGACCCATCATCTGGGGCTGTAAAACTTTATGAGAGGAAACTGCTCATTTTTCTTCCAAGTAGTGTCAGATGAATTAGAACTGCTAAACTTCATGTTATATAACTTGAAACCAAGCACAAGTTCACATACACTGAAGTAAAATAAAAACCAGAAATCATTTATGCTATACTGATGATGTATTTTTTCCCCCCTTGGGGGATGTCAAAAGGTTATAATCCAGGTTAGTAGCAGAATATAAACAGAGCAGCTTCCAAAATGTGCTAGCGGGTGCCTAAGCCTTGAGCCTCATGGCTTTAGGCCAGTGTTACAAAATTTTCAGTCCTCTCAATTATGCCTCCCCCCAACCCCGAGTCCACCAATAAACTTAGACAAAAGGCTCTGGTTATCTCTGGTTCAATGGCATAGTAATCCCACATCTGCTCTGTCTCTGTCAGGTCTCTGGTTTTCTGTTATAGCTATTGCTCTCATAGGCCCTGGTCCTGAAGGAATCATGATATTCTCTTGCTGCTTCTTTGCTGGTGGTGAGGTTTCTCTAATGATATATTCTTAAACATTGTTTTTGAAGTGTAAGACTTAATTTGTGATTTTATAGGCCTTTCTAGCTCTCCAAGTAAAACCTATCTCCTTAAAGTATCTGTTAGATCTTTTCATAAAGCTCTTTTTATGTTTCCAAAGAGTATATAATAATGTAAATAAGAAACAACCTGTACTGTAAATTCTGATTACTAATTTTAATTTTCATTCATAACTCTTCATGATGCTCCAACAATTATATAGTTGTTTTGAACATACAATGGAAGTGGGTTAAAAGACAGTTGGCCCTCAGTATCTGTAGATTCTACAGACTCTAATAATCTGTGGACCAAAAGTTTTAGGAAAACAAAATGGCTTCTATGAAGCAATGAAATGCTCAAAGCAATTCTTATATGACTAATAGAGAGCTAAAGTGTTATTTACACAGAATATTCATTGTGTTAGGCATAATGCCTAACTTTTGCCCTTCGAGTTTCACGGGGATTAGAACATCTGGACATGAGCAATCTTTAGGTAGCTGCTCAGGACTACACTATGACAGTTAAATAACTCAAAACTCATTGCAATCTCCCAGAGGCGCATGGTTTGAATCCACCAGATGCTCTGCTGGGAAAGGAGGGACAGTCTCCTCCTGTACCAGTCAGACCTGATTTGATGGTACACAGACACACAAAATAATAATAAAATAGTTTTTTAAAAAAAATAACCTCATTGCATTCAAGTCATAACCACCTCAGAGCTGACCCTCCTTCTGGTTTTCAAAGACCATAAATAACATAAGAGAAGATTGCACATCTTTCTCCCGCAAAGCAACTAGTGGATTCAAACTGCCTATGCTGAGTTACCAGTGAAGCTCTGTGCCCACCAGGGCTGGCCCAATAAATAGGTATCCTCTAAATAAACTATCAGGTTGCTGACAGAGAGGTCAGGAGTTCAAATCCACCAACTCCTCCATGGGAGGATGGTAATCTTCCAAAAATATTCACAGCGGTGGAAATCTTAAAGAGAATCTTTGTGAGTGAGAATTGATTCTGCAGCAGTGAATTTGAGTAACAACGATGCAGTAGATATCAAAATTACAGATTTTGTGTTCTCCTTGGGTGATGAATAATATAGATTTTATTGAAGTTATCTTTTATAATGCAGTAATCAAATGTTGGCAGATTTCTCAGGGCACAGAAATAAAATCTGTATATTTTGGGAGTATTGAGGAGTAATGCTGTCAGTTTGAGGACTATGGTGCATCTGATTCAGGACATGGTCTTTCTGATAACTTGCTATGTATCTGAGAGCTGGACAATGAATAAGGATGACAAAAATAATTGTCAGCTTTAAATTGTGGTATTGGAGAAGAGCACCAAACATCCCGTGGAAGGCCAAGAGAATGAACAGATATGTCTTGGAGAGGAAGGCACAGCCAGAGTGCTCATTGGAGGCATGTTGCTAGGAGGGGCTATTCCTTGGAGAAGAACATGATGCTGGGAAGGGTACAGGTTCAGCAAAGGAGAAGAAGACCTACTAGGTGGATTTGTACAGTGACTATTGCAATGGGCCTTGTGTGTCAGGAACTGTTGGGGTGGCTCATGACAGAACAGGGTTCAGACTTTTTGTTCATAGTGTCTCTACGAGCTGACTTGATGTCAACTAACTAACTAACTAACTAACTAACTAACTAACTAACTAACAGGTTTTAGATTATAACACATATTATAGAGTTTTGGACAATAGGACAAGATGTACGGGGAGCTCTAGTGACATTGTCTGTACAGAGATGTGCTGTGACGCTAAAGGTGGCACCACTAGTGGTTTAAGTCCACCAACAGACTCCGCAAGAAAAAGATGGACAGTCCCATCCCACTGAATATACAGCTTCTTAAACCCTCTAGGGCATCAGGAATGAGTTGGTTCCAATTTCTCAGCAATGAAAATGAGTGATAGGATGTACTGATTGAACACTCTTGATCTTTGATCATTCATTTTGGTAATAGAAAAATTATTCTGAATAGGAACAATTGGCTACCAAGTCCAAGGTCATATAGCCTTGGTGTGTCCACTTGCTGTACAGAGGTAACTCATGGTTGCTGTGAAGCTGAATACTGTGACACTGATGTGTCAAATGCATTAATGGTTACTCATGGAGGACAGTGTTTGGTGGAGCTCCCTGATTGGAAGCAGGAGTGGCATCCACTTCTGTAATAGTTTGCCTCGGGAAACCCTATGAACCTGGAGAAAGGATAAAAGTCACACAAGTGTTGAGGACTTTCATTCATAGGTTTGCTGTGAGTCGCCTATGACTCAATGACACTTAACAACAACAACAACAACAATAGGAACAATTGCTAGATTTGCTCCCTCTTTTCCATCTGTGGGAAGATTAGGGTAAGAGGACAATGTATACACTTATGTCAGACAATGCAAGAGCCAGGCAGGTCAGTTCTAATTACATGTTGAGGAACTGGGGGTGAAACTGCAGCGTGGTCCTCAGACCTGCAGGGCCACTACAAGAATAACTTGAGCCAAAATTCCAGGCATCACAGACCTCTGATAGCTATTACTGGACATCAATGATACGTTAGATCCCTAAGAAACAGTTTTTATGCAAAGCTTGTGTCTAGAAATCTCTGATATTTAACTTTCTCCAACAGCAGTCACCTTAGAAAATGACCTGTAATTACCTGTGAGAGATGCTTGGAGGGAGATTTTTTCCATATTTGGCTAGTCACATGTCTTATCTCAAGAAAATTCAAATTTTCCCTCATGAATAGGTCTTGCAGCATATACATTAACAACACTAAAGAACCTGGATGAGAAGTCTTGCCTTTCCATGTCTTTTTGGGTTTTGTTTGGTCTTGTGTTTTTCAACAATACCAGAACTCAATGGTGTTGAGTTCATTCTGACTCATAGTGACCCTCCATCAGGTGATAGAAGCTGTAAAGAGAGGATCAGTCATCTTTCTCCTGAAGATTGAGTGGTGGGTTAGAGATGCTGACCTTTTGTTTAGTAGCCCAGTACATTAACTGGATGCTACTTATTTCTTTTATTCCTGGGCAAAACCATGAGCAAGAAGCCACTGACAGAACCATGGAGATCAAAACATTCTGCCCACACTTTGTCTCTATATGTACTGCCCAGTATGTACATTTTCCCCATCTTGCTTCTGGTGGTTAATTCCTCCCACTTGGCCTTTGCTATTTCAGAATTTCATCATCTCATCAAAAATCAGGGAACTCATCACAATAGTGGTTTATTTAACTTAATTCTGATCTATAAAGGCCAGTCATACGAGAACTTGTGAGATTTATTGGTGCACCCATCACTGAGGTGTTTCTTAGTGCCTTAATGAGGGAAGTATCTTCTGTGTTTTCTAGGAAAATATACTGCAGGTAGTGGAGAGGAAGTGAAACTATTACAAAATAAACTCACTTCAATATCCCTATCTTCCTAAAATTTTTATTCATTTTCTTGTAGTATATTGGGACAATTCTTGTCTCCAATTATTTAAGCAAAGTTTTACAGAATCTACCAGGTGCTAGAGTTAATCTATTAAATTTAGAATCTCTGATGATGCACTCCTATCAGTAAATTCAGCCTAATCCAATGTTAAAATTCATTCACTTTGGTTTAATAGTCTCACAGTCCACTTGCATGCAGATTATTCAGGTTTTTGCCACTATAAATAGATGTTTCCTCACAATGTCTTTGGAGAATACACTATTTCATGCTGAGAACTGACTCTATAGATGGCTTTAGTGGTTGCTGGTATCCCCTGTTAGGGAAGGATCTGACAGCTAAAATGAAGACCACATATAGGAGTAAAAATGTTATTCCCACCATATCTTTACACCAGTCAGAGACTAGGCCTTGTGCTCATTTACACATTCCCAAGTCTTGGAAAAAAAGAGTCTTATGGCCTTGAGATTCCAGCTGATCACCTGGATTGCTAGTGACACTGAACTCTTTTGAAACCAAATCTGAAAGGCTGACTCCACTGGAACTGTCAAAGAAGATTTGTTCTTACCTGCAACTAATTGGCTTTTAAATAGCTGTGTATGTCAAATTCACCCACAGCTCTATTAAGGATTCAGGAAGTGCTGAATCAGGAAGTTGTTTGAATGGGAACAATGTAAAGATGTCATTAGAGACAAATAATATCATTATCACTGACTAATGTTCATGCGGTACCCAGTGAATTTAAAGAACTGAGGCAGGGTTGAAAGGATGTGTCAAAGTTGCCTGACTCAGGAATTGGCTGAGTGTGACTTTGGGAAAGTCATTTAGACTGGCTTAAGTTCTTATTTTGGGGTTGTTTTGTTTTTTGTTTTATATTTCAGATAAAGTAACATCTATCCTGACTGCTCATAAACAGTTAAAAGGATAAAATAAGTGAAAAGTTTGCTTGAGTTATACACAACATAGAAAAAAGATGTTCAGAATGAAAAGAATAAGAATACCTAGAGACCAGAATTGCTATGGATTTTGCTATTTCCTAGTATATGATTGTGGTAATCACATTTGATTTCATTTTGTTTTTAGTATGTAATCTACAGTTAATATGAATATTTATTATAAAACTATCTGCTGTTGTTGTTGTTGCTAGGAGCTGGCAGGTCACGTGCAAATCAGTGATCAAGTGAACCCCAGATCTGAATCCTGTCCTGTCCTGTGTCATTCTCATCATCTCTGATACACATGAGCCCATTGCTATAGTCATTGTGTCAATTCATTTCTTTGGGAGTTTTCTTCTCTATCTTTCACTGACCCTCCAGCTTCCCAAGCATATTATCCCCTTCCAAGAATAGCCTCTCTTAGAAACATGTCCAAGGTATGAGAGACAAATATTAGCCATTCTTGCCTCCAAAGATCACTGTGGTTATACCTGTTCCAAGACACATGTGCATGTTCTTTTGGTAGTCTAAGGGATAGTCAGTACTCTTCTTCATCACCATAACTCAAATACATCAATTCATCTATCTTCCTTATTAATTTTCAAGCTCTTAGATCTATAGCAGGTGGTTGAAAAGATCATGGACTAAATCAAGTGCACCTTAGTCTTCCAACCAACAACATTGCTCTTCAGTAATTTGGAGTGATCCTTGACAGTGGACTTGCCCAAAGCAATACATGTACTGATATTCTGACTGCTAGTGCCAAGTGTATTGCTTTCTGATCCAAGTAAAATGAAATCATCAACAGTTTCAATCCTTTCTCCATTTACCATGATGTTACCTATTGACACTGGGTAAAGACTTTTATTTTTTTTGATGTTGAAATTTAGTCCATATTCTGCAGCAAGTGTTTCAGGTCCTCCTCACTTTCAGCAAGCAAGGCTGTGCCATCTGCATAATGCAGGTTGCTGATGATTCTTCTTCTTCAAAGAGTCTAGCTTCACAAATTATTTGCTCAGCATACAGATTGAATAGGTAGAGAATGAATATAACTCTGCTAAACATTATTCCTGATTTTAACAAGACAGTTTTAGTCTGTTTTGTTTGAAAAATGGCTTCTTGATCCAGTTATAGATTTTGTAAGAGCACATTAAGTATTGTGAGATTCCCATTCTTATCAATGTTAGCCATAGTTTATTGTGACCCACACAGTCAAATGCTTTTGTGTCTTAGTAAATAAAACACAGAGAAATATTCTTCTGGTATTTTTTACTTTCAGCCAGGATCCATCTGACATCAGTAATGACATCCTTCGTCCCAGAGCCTCTTCTAAATCCATCTTGAACCTTTAGCATTTCCCTTCAAGATACTGTTCCAGCAGTTTCTGGATGATCTTCACAATATTTTGGTTGCATGTAATAAGTATGTATAAATTTTAAAATGTTAAAGATTAAAATGTTGAAATTTAAAAATAAAGTTTCTAACAGAGAATAGTATGTAGTGATGAGAAAAGAATAAGTGAAATAGTGAACAAGATTGTTTAATGGGTGGGCATGGGTAAGACTCACCAACATTGGTGAAGTTTTGTGCTCCTATCTATGCATGCATCATTTATAAATCTGTAAGACTATAATCTTGATATTATTGTATCTTCCAGAATTCTTACTGCAGAGTGTATATTTGTCTCTTCTTGAAGTCCCACAGCCCAGCCTTTCAAACTACAGTATGTCTAAAGTGCAGTTATCTCTGTTCTTTATCTTACTTGCTACCAACTTTTTCTTTCTACCAACTTATTTTTACAGCATTTATTTACTCCCTTCCTTTATCTTCACTCTTATTCTCCTTCTCCTGGTTAATGCCATCAATCCAAGCAGATATCCAGGCCACACATACTTTTCTTTCCCTGAGTTCAATTAATTGGTCTGTAAGTCTTACTGTTTCTGCCTTCTAACCATGTCCTACATTTTTCACGTCCTTAACAGGAATTTTAAAAATTATTCCAGAATTCTTCTGATTAAACTTTCTGCTTTCAGTGTTGGCCCCATCTAAATTCTTTGCACTTGTTACCATTGATCTAGTAATGCTTCAATCTCTGCTTAAAACTGAAATAGCTTTGCTTTGCTTTGCTTGCTAGATCGTCTAGGATTTATTCCTTGATTACTTAGTGTAATCATCTGTTGATCCTCACGTGCCACCTTTCAACTCATATGAAACTGATTACAACTTTTCAAATGTTGTTAAGTGCTGTTGAGTCAAATGTGGTACGCATATTCATTATTCTGTGCCTTATACATGCTCTTCCCTGTGCTTAGAGTCTTTTTGTAGCCAGTTGATATTTTTCCTCATATCTATAAAGAAAGGTAAGAGCCCTCTCCTTTGTAAAGCTTTTAGTGATTCACATGCCATCACAAATCATGCAGCATTAATGTTTTTCAAAATCTTCATTTATACAATGTTGTGACATCATTTGTCTATGTATCTGTTTTAGTTAGTATTCCAAAGTCAGAGATCATGTTTCATGGGTTTCTGTCAAAATATCTGGCATATAGAAGCCATCAGTAGATGTTTATTGGGTAATTAATCAATGCTTATTTTTAATATCTAATTAGTCACTATGGAGACAAAGGTGCGTCTGATACAGGTTATGGCCTTTGCAATCACTTGTTATGCATCAGACAGTTGGACAATGACTACGGTGGATAGAAGGAAAATTGATGCCTTTGAGCTGTGGTGCTGGAGAAGAGTATTGAATATACCCTGGACTGCCAAGAAAACAGATTGATCCTGCAGAGGGTTAAACCAGGCTGCTCCTTGGAGGCAAGGATTCTGTGGCTTCGTCTGACATACTTTGGACATGTTTTAAGGAGGGAGAGGTCCTTGGAGAGGGACATCATGCTTGGGAGGGTGGAGGGATGGCGCAGGAGGGAAAAGCCCTCTATGAGGTGGATTGATTCAGTGACTGGGGTAATCGGGATGGGTGTGATGGAGACAGTGCAATTGGCACAGGATAGAGCAGGGTTTAGAGCTGTTGTACACAGGGTTGTTATGAGTCGCAAGTGACTTTACAGCACATAACAACAACAACAACAACAACAACAGTTAGAGAAGTTTAACATTATTATCTATTACAGTTTTATGCAATATGTTCTCCAGAAGGGTTCCGTTGTGCTGCCTTGAGATTCTGATGCCACTGGCTTCTATCTGTAAAAATCTCTCTGAAATTTTCACCAATCCATAAATAACATCTTTTATAAACTATAAAGAGAACGCAGACTGGGCCCTCCAAGCCAAAGCCCTTTTACTTTTGATCCTACCTACCTCATTTTTATTGATTTGTAACTACTTTATTTCCAGTTAATTAATCTGGTGTCACTTAGGAGATGTAATCTTTTGTCTTTGCCCTTATTTAGCTTAGGTAAGAAGAAATTGCATGTTTAGTTGGAGAAACTGAAAATACTGTGTCCACTGAGCTAACAAAGAAGCCTGGATCTAAGTTTGTCATACACCCCAGTCCTGGAGCCGTTGTTTAACTGCATTTTCCTACCCTCTCCTATAATGCTAGTTTGACCATGAATGGTACCAACAACGTAAGATTGGAGTTCTTTCCAACTAGACTCACTTTTCATAAATTAAGTTTCATAATGTGTTTTCAGAGAATAGGTAATTAGAAAGAGGGATTTTATTAACAAGGTGATTAGGCTTCTAATTTGTGCTTTTTCTAATTTGAATATGTATTGTTGTTGTTGTTGCTATGTGGTGTAAAGTCAACTACAACTCATAACAATCTTATAAACAGCAGCTTTTGGTCCTTTCCATTCTGTCTTTTTAATGATCTTTTGTGGTATTTTTCATGTATGAAGTCCTTGATGTTATCCTGTAACTTACCTGATTCATTCATTAGTGCTCAATGTTTCAAATCTATTCTTGAGATAGTTTCTAAATTCAGATAGATTATGCTCAAGGTAAAATGTTGGCTTTGTTGTTGTTGTTGTTAAGTGCCATCGAGTCGTAATGGTTTTAATTTTCTTAAACTTCAATTTGAACTTGCATCAGAATAATTGATGGTCTGTTCCAAAATAGTCCTTTGATCTTGTTATGCTTGATATTGGCTTTTCCTCCATTTCTTTTCATAGATTTTTGACTATT
>NW_006399834.1:1382725-1401720 GCF_000299155.1 Elephantulus edwardii
AGCTGTGAACAATCTCAATCTCTTCGTCATCTGTCCTGATGCTGCCAATTGGTCCAGTGGTGAAAATCTTTATCTTCTTGACATTGAGCCTCAGTCCATACTGAAGGCTGCAGTCCTTGACCCTCCACAGCAAGTGCATGAGGTCCTCCTCAGTTTCAGCAAGCAGGAGATGGAATAGGAGCTTGCTCTGTTCACTCCACGCATTGACCTGGTGTTTCAGTATTTTGTTTATAAAAAGATATTTTTAATGAGTTCCTTGGTGGGTCACGGTTCCTAGTCTATGGAGTTGACACCATTCCTCTTCCATTTGTCATCCCAGCATAGTGGACCATATGATTGTCTGAAAATGGCCAATCCCAGGCCAGCTCAGCTCACTAGCAATAGGACATCAATCTTTATGCTTTATTTCATTTAATTCTTTACAGCTTTCAATTTTCTTCGATCATACTTTGTATATTCCATATTACAATTATTATTAGCTGTTTGCCATTATTTCTCCTCATTTTGAGTAGATGTTTTTGTTGATCAAATTGAACTTTTTCATTAAGTGAAATATTTAGTCCACCCACATCATTAAAGCAGACTAACTGAGAAGGCATCTTTTACCCAGTTGTATTTGAATGTCTTCCAATCTGAGTGCTTCATCTTCTGGAAATGTCTTAGGGTCCATTCTCTAGAAGTGGATAGCTAGTCCAGTTTTCTTAGCAATTCTGTAACTCTGTTTTAGCCTGGAAGATCTTAGTCTTATTCTGAAATAGTCTGCCATGGACAACCTTGCTGGTGTTTGAAATAATGGTGGATTAGCTTCCAGCATAATAAGAACATTTAAGTCACCACAACAAACAAACTGACAGGTATGTGATGAGTTCTAATATATAGGTAAGAAAAAGCTCATATGACTGTGTAATATGAACTCAGTTAAGTATATACACATATAAAATGCAAATAATAACAAATTAGAGATGATCACTGTGTCATAATATGCTTCAGTTTTATTTCTTTACTTATCTGTACCTCAAATATTCTATGAGGAGTATGTATTATGTTTATAATCACTACTTAAACAATACAATCATTGAAAGCTGAACATTTTATGTTAGGTGATGGCCCAGTAGATGATACAGAAATTAAAGTAAGTTTAATTAGAGAGCTGCAGAAAAATATGCAGTAGTTGCAGATAAAGTAAGACTGTCTGGTCAACAGTATAATTTTTTTATGAGCAGAAACATCTCAGGTGCTTTTAATGGGGACTTAATAAGATAGAGGCTGTTAAATCTGTAAGAGGTGATATATTTGAGTTGTGACCATGAGTCGTGGTGATTCACTCCTTAAATTAAGGTTATAGGATGAATATATGAGTCATATATGACCTTTTCATTTTCAGAAATTAATGAAGGCAGTTTATATGGTTACACAAAATAAAGTAAATATGATAAATTAAAAATAATACCAAAATAAAATCGAGGTAAGTTAGAAAAAGAATATAGTCACAAACATGAGCATAGAAAAGAGGGAAGAACACACTTTGTGATTTTGTCAAGTGTTGACTTTGACATTACTGAAATCAGTAGAGTTCAGGATGACACTAAAATCTTATCTAGATATCTAGAAATTTTCAGGAAGAAAAATTTAAAACCTTAAAAAAATCAGATATAGAGATAACTTTAATTTTAATTGTTGTTGTAATTGTTAAGTGCCATCAAGTTGTAGATGACTCATAGCGACCCTATGAAAGAAAAACCTAAACATTTGTATAACTTTCATCATTTCTTCAAGTTCGCAGAGTTTCCAGAGGCAAACTATTTTAATTAGAATGGAAAAATTAAAAATTTTATTATATAGAAAACATTACAACATTTATAGTAGGTAATATCCTTTTCCCCCACCTAGGAAATCCTTTGGAAAATTATTAAATAGATGAGTTTTTGTTCTCTCTCACACACAAACACACACATCTAGGTTGTTGTGCATCATTGAGTCAGAACCTGCTCAAAGCTGATCTTCCATCAGGTTTTTGGAAGTTGTAAATCACATGGGAGAAGACTGCCTATGAACTTGAACCATGTTAATATACATTTATGCACTTCGGTGGTTTATACACACACACACACACACACACACACACACACACACACACACACACACATTTTTCTAGCACTCTGATGCACTACTAACCCTAAGGCAACACTTACCTGGTGATCCAATCCACCTGTAGTCCGTAGGAGAAAGATGGGCAATCTCCTCCTGTACAATTTACGGCTCTCCGAAAACCTGCCAGAAGGTCAGACGCAGTTGATTGCATCTCTCCATCTCTATGGCGATGAGAATTGAGAATTGAGATCTGTGAGTGTGTTTAGGGTGATGTGTTCTGACTGAAAAGGTCTCAGTAGAAAAGAGAACAACTGCCCTATAGGATTTCCAGAAATCTGTATAGAAGCAAACTGCTACATCTTTCTCCCACAGAATGGCTGGTGGGTTTGTATTTCTCAGCAGCAAAAGTTTTAACCATTGACTGACTAGGGCTATCTATTCTAAATATTTGTTACTTCTTAGCTTCTGTGTAATTTTTAGCTTCTTTTCCCCTTAGAGAACTCTAGGGGTTGTCTGAGCGCTAGTGACATAATGGTAAGAAACTATGCTGTAATCCCGAAGGCACATGGTTCAAGGACACGAGCTGCTCCATGGGAGAAGGATGGAATATTTTCTTCTTTGTCATTAACTGCTTCTGAAAATCTGCTGTAGGGTCAGCTATGAGTTGGTTCCGACTCTACAGAACACAACAACAACAGGGATTGTCTGGTTTTCTCTTTTATAATTCACTGATTATTATTTTATTATTTATAACATATTGTGAGACTAATCTTGCAGTGTTTACTCTGGTTGTTATTAGAGCTGTCGACTCAAGTATGACTCATAGCGACCCTATTAACAAAGATCTGAATTCTGTCCTATCCTGTGGCACCATCAACATATCTGACATATTTGGGCCTATTGCTGTTAAGTCACTCTGTTACTGCATTTCATTAAGGCTTGTCCTCTCTTTTTCCAGCCAGGCCCACCCCTTAACTAATTGTAGAAAGAATGAATTGTTCTTTGTTCATCACATTTAAGTCTTAGTAAATAAAACTATTGGATATGAGTTGGTAACAATTACAAATCTTAATGCTTGAATGAGTGTAATAACTTTCTTGCTCACATTGTGGTTTTTAGGGTATTATGGATTAAAGAGCAGACTAGACACAAAGAAGGAATTGTAAACAAAGCAGATATACAAACCAAATGAAATTATCAAGTCACTAACACAAGGAAGTGGAAAAGAGTCGTACACTTCTCCTTGTACTGACAGGGGAAACAAGTATTCCTGGGGACTTGGAATCACACCTCTAGTTCCTAAAATGTGAAGAAAGAGCTTTATTTGCTAAAAACTATCTACATGTGATATTTCTGTTATGTTGTTGTTGTTGTATACTATAGATTCAGAATGGACCTATAGCTGACCTCCTAGTGGGTTTTCAGAGGCAGCAAATCCCAAGAGAGGAGTTTGCCTATCTTTCTCTCATATAGCAGCTGGTAGATTCAAACCACATACCTTTTGGTTTGGTAGTACAATTCCTTAACCACTAAACCACCACAGTTGCCATTATTATGTACCATTAAGTTGGATGACTCATAGCTTGTTCTCCAGTGGTTTTTTAAAGGCTGTTAATTGCAAGTGAGGCGATTGTTCATCTTTTGCAATGAAGATCACAGTAAAGTGATAAAGTGAGTCACATGTTTTTCATTTTCCAGTACAAATAAAAAGTTTTATTATACCATACTGTTTAGAAGCAAGAATGGCATCCACTTCTTAAACAACATGCCTCTGGAAACTGTGAACCTTGAAAAATGATGATAGTTACAGAAAGGCTTCAGGTCTTTTGTTTGTGGGGTTACTAAGTCAACAACAACAACAACAACAACAACTTGGAAAGAATTAGAGAGCATTATGCTAAGTGAACTAACTCAGTTCCACAAGGACAAAAACTGTATAAGACCATTATTGTAGAAATAGGTAACTAGTAAAGCATGTATGAGGATCTCACAGGGCAAGGATGGGGAGCATAGGGGTGAGAATGACTGGGGGTCATAATCATAGGAACACACAAATTGATGGGTGGAGGGAGGGGTCGATTAAGGAAATGGGAAAGATCCAGTGTGAGGAACAATGTATATGGAATTCAGAAGTAAACCAGTATAAAATTAAAGGGGAAAAAATAGTATTATGACAAAGTTTGAAATATGAGAAGTACCAGAATATACTACAGTGAACTATATAAGAATTACCAAAATATGCACATTAACTTCATAGCCAACCTGAAAGCATATGGTTCAAATTCACTAGCTCTTCCTCAGGAGAAAGATAAGTAATCCCCTCCCACACAACTTACTGCTTCTGGAAACTCTCAAAGATTACTTATGGGTCATTCTCAACTCGAGAGTACACTATAACAACATATGCCATTTAATTCTCATCAGGTGTATGGGTACCAGCCTCTGCTTATAGCTAGCATATAGACAGGTTATGTCGTATGCCCAAAATCACACCAAAATTGCAAACAACAGTAAAGAAGTGATCCCCATTCAGGTTTTAAAACCTATGCTTTAAGAAATTTCCAGTATGTAAATTTTTTCCAAATTTAGGGTTATTATTATAATGTCTAATAAGACTGAAGTTTAAAATCAGTAAAAGTGTGAATCAAAGTTGTGTCTTTTCTCCATATCTATTCTATCTGTATACTGAGCAAAGAATTTGAGTAGCTGAACAACCTATGTTATGCAGATGGCATAATTTTGCTTCCAGAAAATGAAAAAGATTTGAAGCACTTCTTGAAGAAGATAAAAGATTCTCCAATTAGAATTATAGCTCAACATTAAGAAAACAAAATTCCTCATCATTGGACAGATAGGCAATATCAAAATAGATAAATTTACAAACAGCATCCACGTTAACAGCAGTGAAGAAATCAAAAGATATGTCGTAGAATTTGTCCTTTTGGTTTTTTACTCAACACAATGCTTTACAGATTCTCCATGTTGTGTCATATTTTACAAATACTTCATTGTGAGTTAGTGCTGCATAGTATTCCATTGTGAGAATATACCACAGTTTCTCTATCCATTCATTTGTTCGAAGACATTTAGGTTATTTCCACTTTCTTGTTATTGTGAATCATTCTATGATGAGAATAGGTGTACATGCCTATTCTCATGTCTCAGGTCTTATTTCTTCGACATATATTCCTAACAATTGAATAGCTGGTCACATGGGATTTCTATGAGTAGCTTTTTGAGAAAATGCCAAACTGCCTTATAGTAGTCATATCATTGTACAATCCCACCAGTAGTGCATATGAGTTCCAACCTCATCCTAACCAACATTTATTATTTGCTTTCCTGCTGAACTTTGCTACTACTGCGGGGGTGAGATGGAATCCATTGTTATTTTCATTCATATTTTCTTGATTTCCAGTAATTTTAGACATTTCCTTATATGTCTCTTGGCCATCCAAATGTCTTCCTTTGGGAAGAGTCTTTCATGTCTTTTGCCCACTGGCTATTGATTTATCATTCTTTTCCTTGTGAAGCCCTGTATTCTTCTGTAAACGTTAGTTAAGAGACCCTTGCTATAATACCATTGCCAAATATTTCACACTCTGTAGGTTTTTCCCTATCACATTGGAAAATGTTTTCGATGCACACAGGAATTTTAGTTTTCAAAGGAGCCATTGACCAATTCTATTCTCTCCTAACTGCAGTTTTGGCTATGTTTGCAAACCTGTTTATGCCATAGATCAGGGCCTTTAAATTTGTTCTTTTGTTATCTCCGATGATCTCTATCATTTTGGGGTTTACCCTTAAGTCTCTAATTCATGTTAGTTGTTTTTGTGTACAGTTTGAGATGTGGGTCCTTTTTCAGTTTTTCTGTAGGTAGATGCCCAGTTTTGTCAACACCATTTTTTAAAGAGGCTGTTACTTCCCCACTTAAATAGGTTTTGTTTCCTTGTCAAATATCACTTATCCATAGATATTGTTAGTGTTGTTGTATATGTCATCAAGTTGACTGTGACTCAGAGCACAATAGCTCTGAATCCTGCCCTATCCTGAGCCAATCTCACCATCTCTGACACATCTACCCTTATTATCCCACTTATTGTGTCAATCCATCTCATCTGAGATCTTCCTCTTCTGCGCTCTCCTTTAACCCCTCCAAGCATGATATCTTTCTCCAGATACTGGTCCCTCCTGGCTACATGCCCAAAATATGTGAGATGGAATCTCAGAATCCTTGCCTCCATGGAGCAGCTTGGTTTCACCCTCTCTAGGACAGACCTGTTCTCTTGACAATTTATGGTATATTCAATACTCTTCTCCAGCACTACATCTCAAAACTATCTACTCTTCTGTTATCCTTGGTCATTGTCCAGCTCTCTGATGCATAGTAAGTAATTGTGAAGACCATGACCTGGATCAGGTGCCCTTTGCTCTCTAGACTGATATCCTTGCCCTTTAGCACTCTGGAGATATCCCTTACAACAGATTTTCCTAAATGATTAATCTTTTGATTTCCTGACTCCTTGTGCAAAGAGTAATGGATTGATTTCTGTGTTCTTGATTCTATTCCATTGGTCTACGTGCCTGCTGTTGTACCAATACAATGCTGTTATGAATAGTAAGCTTCTGTAGTAGTTTTGAGATCACGGAGTGTGATACATCTACTTAATTTTTCTTTTTCAGAAGAGCTTTGCTTATTTGTGATCTGTTTCCAAACAGAATCAGAATTTGTATTTTCTATCTCCTTGAAGAATGAGTTTTTTATCTGTATTTAGATTTTGTTGAACTTATAGATTGCTTTTGGAAGGATTTCCATTTTCATAATGGTGAGCTTCTGTATCCATGTACAGGGACTATTTTTCTATTTGATTAGGTCTCTTTATTTGCAGACTTCCTTTCTAAAGGTCTTTTGTGTCTCTAGTTAAGTTTACTCCTAAAAATTTAGTCTTGTATTTAGCTGTTGAATGTAGTATTGCTGTTCTGAGTAAGATAGATATAAATGCTCAAAAGGAGAAAGGAAGAAGGCAGATGAGGAAATGAAGAGAAAGGAGGTTCACTCAGAGAGCAGAGGTCAGTGGGAAAATATGAGGATAAAGAAATAGAAAAAGTGGAGTGGGGATTGGAGGATATGGGGTAATAAAAGGCATAGATCAATAGTATTTAATTATATAAAGCACAATGTATATAAATGTATAAAGTACAATGTGCATGATGAAACTCAATGTCTAAGATTGTATGCAAACCATTTTTTTAAAGATGTGTTGGAGTGGGCAAATATGCTGTCAAGCTCTTTAAAATGCTAAGGAGAAAGATGCCCATTGAAAGACTCAGGTTCATTTGATCTAAACCATAGTAAATTTCAATTGTTTCACATTCATGTTGAAATTGGACAATGTACAAGGAAGATAGGAATATTGACGCCTTTACATTGTAGTGTTAGTATAGAGTATTGAATATACAATAGGCTACCAAAAGAACTAACAAATCTGTCTTGAGGGAAGTGCAACAGGGATGCTCCTTGGAGACAAGGATAGTGAAACTTAATCTCACATACTTTGAGCATGTTTTTGGGAGGAGACAATCCTTGAGGGGAGGGAATTATTCTTGAGAAAAGTAAAGATTCAGCCAAAATGAGGAAGAATTACTAACACAGTGACTGAAACAATGGACTTTAGTATGATGGAGATTGTAAGGATAGTGAAGGATGGGACAAAATATTCGTTTGTCATTCATAGGGTTGCTATGTGTCATAGTTGACTCTTGGAATCGAGCAACAAATAAAAAAAAATAAGTAAATAAATCTGCCTGGGAAAAAAAGTGCAGAAAAATTGCTCCATAACTTGAAGTTAGAGGATGCTCACTCATAGCAATCACCTGGCTCCACAGAAGAGGAAGTACAACAATGGAGAAACAAAGGAGAATCAACAGTGAAGAAATAGCTTGATCCTGGACGTGTTCATTCAGCCCAAATAACATGCACAAATAGTGTTCAGGAACTAATAAGACAGGATTATTGGCTTGAGGAACAGGAAGCTGTGAGGACCCCTGGTTTGTGTTCCCCCCCCCCATGTGGGAGCTAGGGCCAAGTGAGCAGACCAAAATGTGTGGACTCCTGAGATGATGACCATTTGAACCTATTCACAGAGGTCTGAGGATAAGTTGACCAGAAACCAACTAGATGAAGAGAAAATGATCCATACTGTTCTTCAGAATTCTGGTTTGATATTTGTTGTTGTTAAGTGCCATCAAGTCACTTGCAACTCGTAGTGACCCTATATACAACAGCTCTGAACCCTGCTCTATCTTGTAGCATTCTCACTGTCTCTGACACATCTACCCCCATTACCCCAGTCACTGAATCAATCCAGCTCATCAAGAGTCTTCCTCTCTGCACTGTCTTTCCACCCTTCCAAGCAGGAAATCCCTTTCCAAGGACTAGTCCCACCCTGCAACCTGTCCAAAGTAAGTCAGATGAAGCTTCAGAAGAATGCTTGTTTCTAAGGAGCAACCTGGTTTCACCCTCACTAGGAAGAACCTGTTTGTTCTGCTGACAGTTCATGGTATTTTCAATATGCTTCTCCAGCACCACAAATCAAAGGCGTCAATTCTCTTTCTCTCATCCCTGGCAATTATCCAGCTTTCTGATGCATACCAAGTTATTATGAAGACTATGGCCTGTATCAGGCACACCGGCATCTCCAGACTGGCATTGCTATTCTTCATTACTCTGGAGAGGTCCCTGACATCAGACTTACCCAATGCAATTAATCTTTTCATTTCCTGGCTACTGTTACCAAGAGTGTTGATTGTGGACCCAAGGAAGCTGAACCTGTTAACACTCTCAACCTTCTCACTGTCTATCATGATAATTGTAAATTTGCCCAGTGATGAGAATATTTGTTTTCTTGATGCGGAGCTTCAATTCATATTGAAGACCCTTGACCTTCTCCAGCAAATGCATCATGTCCTCCTCAGTTTTGGCAAGCAAGGGTATGTCATCTGCATAACATAGGTTGTTGTTGAGTCTTCCTCCAATCCTCATGCCACACTCCTCTTCATAGAGCCCAGGCTCCCGGATGACCTATTCAGCATATAGGATTTAAAAGGTATGGAAATAGGACACATCCCTGGCATACATCCTTCCCGATTTTGAATCATACAATGTTTCCTTGCTCTGTTCTCATGACTGACTCCTGGTCCTAGAATGGGTTTCATATAAGCAAAAATCAATTGTTCTGGGATTCACATCCTTCTCTGAGTTAGCCACAGTTTGTTGTGATCCACATAGTCAAATGCCTTTGCATAGTCAATGAAGCACAGATAGACATTCCTCTTATACTCTCTGCTTTCAGCCAAGATCCATCAAACATTAGCTATAATATCTCTAGTACCACAGCCTCTTCTAAGCCCAGCCTAAACATCTGGAAGTTCTCTGTTGGTGTGCTGTTTCAGTCATTTTTGAATCATTTTTAGCAGAATCTTGCTGGCAGGTTTAATAGGGATGGGCAAATCAGAAATTGGCTATCCAAAAGGGAAATATTAGGGCATGAGGCTTATAATAGCTGGTGTATACACTTCCACAAATGTACTTATTTGTAAGATGATTTTAAAAAAGAGAAATCCACAATCCACATGCATGAAATATAATGTAAATGAAAGATTTTATAAACACAATGCACATGCATGAAATATATGTATATGAGTGATGAAAATATTAAATAAAATTACTCCTTAGAAGCAAATGTGAGCATATTTTCAGGAGGTGCCTATCCTTGGAAAAGTACATCATGCTTGGAAAGCTAGAGTATCAAGGAAAGAGAAGAAGACACTCAGTGAAATGACGTGATGCAGTAACCGCATCAAGGGACTTAAATACTGCAGAGACTGTGAGGACAGCCCAGGATCACTCAGGTGTTTGTCCTGTTGAACACATGTTAGTTGGATGAAATCTGACATCTCAACATAGTGCTGTGAAATCATGGTGTTTATAAATTGACATTCAATGAGTGTAGTGACTTTTTTTCAATTTTTTAAATAACAATCTCTTCTCAACTATTTCCTACAAAAGTTTAGTGGTGAAGCGGTGTGAGTACCAGTTTGTAGAAATAGTGAGTGTCTGTAGTGTTCCTCTTTTAGCTTCCAATGTTCATTCCTCTACTGTTTCCTATTGTTTATTTTACTGACACTATTTTGTTTATTGTGTATAGTTTCATTTGCAGAACTTTACAGGATTCATTGGCTCTTAATGATGGAAGGAATTTTAGGGACCACCAAGGCCAAAAGTCTTAATTTTACAGACAGGAGGTAGACATTCAGAGGATGACATCCCAAGGCCCTTTCCATTATCTTGGACAATTTCCCCACCAGTGCACTTGACAGGCCTTCTAGGAATTTCATCCTTTTATTTATCATTTGTATATTTGTTTATGATATTTTTAGATCCTTCAGGACTACAGTGTCTTTCATAATCCCAGGCATATCCACATCCTCCATATAAAGCATACTAACTACAGATTTTTCAAGTAATTTACAAACTCTATTTTCAGTTTCCAATGAGATTTTTCTAGAATAGTTTCTTCCTGAGAAAATTGTCCCCTCCTATCGCAAAAGATTTAGAATGGCAAAGCTTTGAGCTCATTGGCCTCTTCCAACTCTCCTCTGTGCTATGGAGCTTAGTGATGACATTCAAGAATGTCCTGCAGGAAAGCATTATATTCACATTGCTCTTCTTGTCTGAGCTATAACTTAAAAATACCTAAAGTCTTTAGGTGAAGTGTCAACTCACTACTGCCTAGTCAGAACTAAATCATAGCTGACCTTCCAGAGTCTAGGGATGTAAATCACATGAGAGAGAATTGGCTATCTTTCTCCAGAGAAGCAGTGAGTAGCTTTGGATTGTTAGAAGCATGGCCTTTGGGTTAGCAGCACAACTCCTTATGGACTTTTCCAGAAGTAGTGAGAATTATAATTATCTTTTCTCATCTATTTGATCTGATTACAGCTATTTATGACTCCAAATGACACATTGCTTATGTTATTCCCAGATTCTTTGACATTGCCTGGAAGGCATCATCCACACAGATTTTTCTATTGTTATTTTTCCTGCTTCTAAGCCTCTCATTGTATTGAGGAGAAGTTGATGCAGACTTCAGCATAATGTGCTGCAGATAGAACTGCTGTTTGGGGACTGCTTCTATGTGTCACTCTGGATTCATTCTACAGAAGAAACTTATAAATCATTTGCCTCAGGCTTAATGCTTATGTTTGTAAAGAACAGAGAACTATTCATCCAGTTTTGTTTCTGAAACAGAACTAGGACGTCTTGAAAATAAGGAACAAAAACTTTGGGTGTGATGTGGTAACTTGTTCATTTAATTTATTATAAGTAAGTAAATTACTTTATTTCATTTAATTGAATGAAAAAGGAAAACTTATAGAAAATGTATAAGAACATGAAATAATGTGGAATACCGTGGGCCAATATTTACTTATATAAAGAGCTAACTTAGATATTCTTTGTGCACTTGTATTTCAACTGCTTCTTACACCTTTTGTGTATGCATTAGACTTAGAATCAGTGATCCCGATAGTTCTTCTTGTTAGTGCGTGCTGTCCAGTTGAGTAGACTCAAGACAATCCTATGAACAAAAGATCTGAGCCCTGTTCTATCCTGTGCCATCCTCACACTTCCTGACACACAAGAACTCATTGCAGCAATCACCACATCAGTCCACCTGCTCAAGGGCCTTCCTTTCCTTTGCCAACCCTCCACCCTTTCTAGCATCATGTACTTCTCCAAGGAAGAGCTTCTGCTAGCAACATGTCTGAGGTATGTGAGGCAAAATCTCATCCTTCTTGCCTCCAAAGAGCACTCCAGATGCAACCTCTCCAAGACATCAAGACTTATCTGTTTGTTCTTTTGGCCATCCATGGCATGTTCAGTGCTCTTCTCCAAAACCATAGCTGAAAGGCGTCAATTCTTTTTCTGTCATCCTTGCTCACTGATCAGCTGTCAGATACATAGCAAGTGATTGGGAAAACTATGGCCTGAATCATATGTGCTTTAGTCCTCAAACTGGCATAATAACAAACTCAATAATTTGGAAACATCCCTAACTGCTGACTTTCCCAGTGCAATGTGTCTCCTGATTTCCTGACTGCTGATACTAAGAGTGTTAATTGTTGATCCAAACAAGATGAAATTATTGGTAATTTCAATTTTTCTCCATCCAACATGATATTGCCTATTGGTCCAGTGATAAAAATCTTTGTTTTATTGACATTGAGATGCAATCCATACTAAAAGGGTACATTCCTTGTTCTTCTGCAACTAGTGCTTCAACGCCTCCTCATTCAGCAAGCAAGGTTGCATCATTTGCATAAAGCAGGCTATTGATGAGTCTCCCTCCAATCCTGATGCCACATTGTTCTTCATAGAGTCTGGCTTCTCGAATAATTTGTTCCTTATACAGATTAAATAGGTATGAAGAGAGAATACAACCCTGAATCACTCCCTTCTTAATTTTAAATCATACAGTGTTCCCCTGCTCTGTTCACACAGCAGCCAGGTAGAGGTATCTCATGAGCACAATTAACTGCCCTGGGAGTCTCATTCTTCTCAATGTCTGCCAAAATGTGTTGTGATTCACACAAGCGAATTGTAACAAACAATATCATTAATAGTACATACTGTTCAAGATCATTAAAAAATGGCTGGAACAGTACATAGATATAGAACTACCAGGCATTCAAGCAGGATTTAGAAGAGTCCATGGCACAAGAGACATAATTTCTGATGTCAGACTGATCCTGACTGAAACTAAAGAACACCAGAAGAATGTCTATTTGTGCTTTATTGACTATACAAAGGCATTTGATTGTGTGGATCATAACAAATTGTGGCCCCGATAGTAGCAGTCAAGAACTCAAAGATCAAGATGGCAATGAGGAAATCTACTGTCAATGACCTCTCCAAAGTGCTAATCAGTAAGGATGCCAGCTTAAAGTCTAAGGTGTGCCTGATCCAAGTTTTTGGTATTTTTATTTGCTTTCTATGCATCTGAAAGTTGGACAATGATTAAGGAAACTACAAGAACTGATGCCTTTGAGTTGTATGCTGGAGAAGAGTATTAAATATTCCATGTACTGCCAAAAGAAAGAAAATTTTCTCTTGCATTTCAACTAAGGAAACCCACTCAGTAGATTGTGTTCTAATGCTGATTCTGTTTTCAGCCATGGAAAAGTCAAGGGGTATCATACAATCTAAGGTTATATAATTGTTGAAAAGATATGGAGATAGGACACATCCTTGGTGCACAGTATCCCAATTTTGAACCATGCAGCGTTTCCTTGCTCTGTTCTGACAACTGCCTCCTGGTCCAAGTACAGTTTTGCATAAGCACCATCAAGTGTTCTAGGATTCCCATTCTTCTCAGAGTCAGCCACAGTTTGTTGTGATCTACACAGTCAAATGTCTTTGCATAGTTAATGAAACACAGATAGGCATTCCTTTTGTACTCTGCTTTCAGCTAAGATCCATCTGACATTATCTATAATATCCCTAGTACCACAGCCTCTTCTAAACCTAGCCCACACTTCAGGCAGTTCTCTGTTGATGTTCTGTTCCAGTTGTTTTTGTATAATCTTCAGCAAAATCTTGCTTGTATGTGATATCAATGATACTGGGCTCTGTGAGGACAATTGTGGCATCAGGATTGGAGGTAGGCTAAGCAACAGTCTACGTTATGCAGATGACACAACACTGCTTGCTGAAACTGAGGAGGACCTGAAGCACTTGCTGCAGAGCGTCAAGGACTGCAGCCTTCAATATGATTGAAGCTCAACATCAAGAAAACAAAGATTCTTATCACTGGGCTGATTGTCAGCATCATGTTAGACGGTGAAGAGATTAATATTCTTAACAGCTCCAGTTTGCTTGGCTCTACAATCAACACTCTTGGTACCAACAGCCAGGAAATTAAAATATGAATTGCATTGGGAAAGTCAGCTGTCAGAGACTGAAGAGCAACAATGCCATTCTGGAGGCTAAGGTGAGCCTGATACAGGCCATGATCTTTGTAATTACTTGCTATGCATTAGAAAGCTAGACAGTGACTAGAGATGATAGAAGGAGAATTGATCCCTTTGAGCTGTGTATTGAATATACCATGGACTGCTAAGAGAGCCAACAAGTTCATGCTGGAGAGGGTGAAGACAGGCTGCTTGTTGGAGGCAAGGATTCTGAAGCTTTGTGTGACTTATTTTGGATATTTTGCAAGGCAAGATCAGTTCGAGAAGGACGTCATGCTTGGGAGGGTAGAAGGACAACACAAGAGAGGAAGACCTTTGATGACATGGATTGATTTGGTGAGTGGAGTCATGGGAGTAGGTGTGTTGGAGACAATAAGATTAGCACAGGATAGAGTAGGATTTAGGGCTGTTGTACATAGGGTCGCTATGAGTCGCAGGTGACTCGATAGCACATAACAACAACAACAATAGCAACAACATACAATTGTTATGAATATAAGAATTACCCCAAATTGAGAATAACACTATGGAGCTCTTATCTCCTTTTTATTTAGTCTGGTTGATGAATTTATCTGTCTTGATATTGAAAGATAACTTCTTTCACTTTCTTTGATTTTCATGCACCTTGAACATTACTATTGAATGTTCTTTCCTATAACTCCATATAGTTACTCTTTAAAATCAACCTTGAACGCTCGAATTATTTATTCTGATATTGATATCAAAAACCATTTTGTAATAATTTTAATCAATAAGGCTTATAACTCTGTAACAAAGATCTATTGACTATTACTTGTAAGAATTTTACTTCATATAATTTCAATATTATTATATCTTGATGGAAATTAAAATCATTCCCTTTTCAACTTAATTGATATTTTCATATATTTCTCCCAAATACAAATGATTTATTCTTACATTACATGTGTGTGTTGTTTGCTGTTTAACTGAGTCATCCCATAGGGTTTTGTAGTCAGAGTCTGATGGGAGCAGAGCTTGCAGAGTCACTAGTGGGTTCAAACCACTTACCTTTCACTCAGAAGCTGAGTACTTAAAAATGGAACCACCAGGGTTCCCTTTCTTGGACAAGTGCAATTGAGTTATCTTTTTAGATACTGGACTTTATCCTTTAGGATTATTTCAGGTTATGTAGAAATTAAACACTGCTTTTCCCATTATTGACAACTTGGAAATCTTTGGTACATTTTTAAAATAAATGAATCAATATTACTACATTATTATTTACCAAGGCTCCTAGTTGACATTATAATTCACAATTTGTGTTGTAGATCCCTATGGGTTTTGACAAATGTACAAATGTCATGTATCCACCATTGCACTATCATAGCAAAGTTTCACAGCAGTAAATACATACTGTGTTCCTACTATTAACTCTAATACCTTAGTGGAAACTACCATTTTTTTTTCAACTATCTTCATAATGTTTGCTTTTCCAGAATATCACATAGTTTCTGGATTGTATGTTAATCCTACACTTAATTTTGTTAAAAACTACTGGAGTGCTGTAAGAAGTGGCTGTGCTATTTTGCATCCTCATCAGGAATGAGTGAATATTTTGTGGTTCGACACTCTCTTAGCATTTAACTTCGTTAATATCTGTTTGTTGTTTTTTTTTAAACCCACACTTCAGCCATTCTTTTTGCTTTGTCTTCTTAAGCTTCCCTTCTGAAACCGTCTGTTCAGCTCTTCTAACTCAACATTCTTTCCCCTTGTGTTGGAGTCATTTCATTTAGTACATGTTTCAGAGTCTCTTGTGACATCCATTTTGGTCATTGTTTTTCTTCCCTCTCTTTTTTCCATGATCATTTGCTTTCTTCATGGATGATGTCCTTCACAATTCTTCTTATCTTTGCTTGTTAATGTCCAATGTCTCAAAACTATTCTTAAGATGAGTTTTGCATTTGGTTGATATACGTTCAAAGTCTTAATTTACTTATTGTGAAATTTTTAAAATTTTCTACAACCTAAGTCAGAACTTTCATGTGAGTAGTTGATCGTCTTTTCCATAGTCAGCCCTGGTCTGGTTTTGACTGTTCATATTAAGCCTCTCCATTGACTTTTTCCACAGACCTAGTCAATCTGATTCCTGTGGAGTTCCTCAGGGTGAAGTCCATGTATGTAGTCACTGTTATGTCTGTGGTTGCTATTTTTTTAGGTATTTTCATGGATAAATGATTTATTGTATAAAATTATACCAGTGATCTCCAGCTTCATTTCTGTCATCAAGCTTTATTTTCCAACTGCCAGTCCTTCTTTGTTTCTAGTTTTTGCATTCCAAGTGTTGTTATTGTTGGTGTCCTCAGGTTGAGTTTGACTCACAGTGACCCTATGAACAAGAGATATGGGCCTATCCTCTCCTGTCCATCATACTCATCTCTGCTCTACTGCTGCTGTCTGTTCGCCAGCAACTTAAGAGTGACACCCTGATGGGAGTAAAGATGACAGAGATACACCACTCTGGGAAAGGATTAGAGAGTAAATCCAGCTCAATTTTGCAGTGCACTTATATACACAGAAAGACAGGATAGGATGGGCTTACAGACGTGGGACATGCTGATTGGTTAGGAGAACCTCAGCCTCTGTGGACCACTTCCAGCTCAACAGACCCTACAGCCATCTTCCCAGGTGGCGAGCTTTCTCAAGCTGGTACAACCAAACACAGGGGAGCTTTCTCTACTCCGTGTTAAAGGCCGTTGGGAGGCTTGCACTTAACTGGAGCTTGGATGATCTGTCCTGGCCAGAGACCCTCCCTTCCTCCCCAACATTCCGCAACACTGTCCTTGAGTCCATTGCTGACATCACTGTGGCAATCCATCTTGTCAAGGGTCTTCCTCTTTTTATTGACCCTCCATGTTTCCAAGCATGACATCCCTTTCCAAGCAAAAGTCTTTCCAAGCAAAATACTCCATGTGTGAGACAGTCTTGACATCTTTGCCTCTAAGGAGCATGCTGGCATCAATTTTCCCAAGACATTTCTATTTATTCTTCTGGCTGTCCACAGACTCTTCAATACTCTTCTCCAACACAACTCAAAGGCATCAATTCTTCTTCTGTCAGACCAATCTGGCTCACAGATACATGGCAAGTGACTGAAAAGACCACGGCTTGAATCAGGTGCACCTTAGTCATCAAACTGACACCATTGCTCCTCAATAATTTGGAAGGCCCATACACAAGATGAGGATAGGAAAAGTGTGGTACATTCACACAATAGAATACTACAAAGTATTGAAACAGAACTTGTAAGACACTATACAACATGGATAAATCTGGAGACAGTATGTTGAATGAAATAGTTTAGTAACAAGAAAATTCTGTATAAGACTACTGTTATAAAATGAGAATGACATGAGGAGGGGGAGAATAAGAATGGATAGATAATAAATATGACACTGGAACAGATGAAAGAAAGGACTGAGGGAAATATGTGATTAGGCATTATATGTATAACAAAAATCTGGAACAAACAGTGCATTACAAAAAGAAATGGGAAGAGGAAAGGAATGAAAAGCAAACTTTATGGTGTTTGTTGTTGTTACATGCCATCGAGTCACTTGTGACTCATAGTGACCCTATGTACAACAGCCCTAGACTCTGTTCTGTCCTGTGCCAATCATACTGTCTCTGACACACCCATCTCGTTTACCCCAGTCACTAAATCAATCCACCTCATAGAGGGTCTTCCCTTCTTGTGCCGTCCCTCCACCCTCCCAAGCATGACGTCCTTTTCCAAGGACCAGTCTCTCCTTACAACATGCCCAAAGTATGTTAGATGGAGCCTCAGAATCCTTGCCTCCAAGGAGCCACCTGGTTTAACCTTTTCCAGGATGAATCTGTTTTCCTAGCAGTCCATGGTATTCTCAATACTCTTCTCCAGCACCACAGCTCAAAGGCATCAATTCTCCTTCTATCCTCCTTGGTTATTTTCCAACTCTCTGATGTATAACAAGTGATTGCAAAAACCATGGCCTGTATCAGATGCACCTTAGTCTCCAGAGAGACACCATTGCTCTTCAGTACTTTGGAGAGGTCCCTAACAGCAGACTTTCCCATGGCAATATGCATTTTAATTCCCTGGCTACTGGTGCCAAGGGTGTTTACTGTGGAGCCAAACAAACTAAAGCTGTGAACAATCTCAATCTCTTTACCATCCATCTTGATGCTGCCAGTGGCCCAGTGGTGATAATCTTTGTCTTCTTGACATTGAGCCTCAATCCATATTGAAAGCTACAGTCCTTAACCCTCTGCAGCAAATGCTTCAGGTCCTCCTCAGTTTCAGCAAGCAGGTTTTGCTGAAACCTTTATATAAACTTCCATTAAAATCACAATAAGAAGTATTATAATGAAAAATTCAAAGAGCTATAGAAAAAATCTCAGCAACGAACATGCTTAGCTTTTCTCAAGCTGAAAGAACTGAAAAACAAATTCAAACCTCAAGTTGCAATACTAAAAATTTCTACGAACAAAATATTGAATGATACATGAAGCATCAAAAGAAAATGGAAGGAATGCACAAAGTCACTATACCAAAAAGAACTGATTGATTAGGTACCATTTTAAAAAGTAGCAAATGATCAAGAACCAAAGCTAAACAAGGAAAATTTTCAAGCTACATTGAAGCCATTGGGGAAAAAATGAGACCCCAGGAATTAATGGAATACCAATTGAGGTATTTTAACAAATAAATGCCAACCTGAATGTGCTCACTAATTAATGCTAAGAAATTTGGAAGACGGTTACTTATCCAACTGGCTGGAAGAGATTTTTAAATGTTCCCATTCCCAGAAAAAAGATGTTTCATGAGAATGTGTAAGTTATCAAGCAGTATCATTGATTTCACATAAATGTAAAAT
>NW_006399834.1:1401820-1403569 GCF_000299155.1 Elephantulus edwardii
TATAATTTTTTATATCTTGCAGCCTTACTATATATATTTATTTTTTCAAGTTCTAGAGTATGCTGAGTCATTCTTTAGGGATTTTCTCCATAGATTATCATACTGTTTGGAAACAGAGGTAGTTTTATTTCTCCTTTTCTAAACTTTCTAAACTTCTTATCTTAGGAAGAGAACATTCAATTTCTCACCATTAAGTATGTTAGGTACAGGGTTTTCTAAGGTTTAAGGGATGTTATTAAAGTTCATTTAGTAAATTAAAGCATATGCATTTTGAAAACATCAAAATAAACACTTGCAATCTTTTGCAGACTGAATGATTTGTGGCTGTAAGCTTCTTCAAATTTAATGGAACTTATGCATTTATTTTTACTCATATAGTTTTACTTTATTAAGTTATTTTTTAAAGAGGTCAACTGATGAAATCGTAATGTATTGCTTTGCTTACCAAAAGGCCTTAAGTCTCCCAATAGTTCAAATCCACCAGAAGATCCTTGGAAGGAATGATGAACAGCTTATTCCCATTAAAATTTACATCCTCATGAACCCCAAGGAGGGTCACTACGAGACAGAACAAATTAGAAGACAATTAATTAGGCTTTTGACTTTGAACATTTTATTTTAGAGGAGTTAGCTATTTGTAAAAAAAATGGCTTTCCATACAAAATTAGTGTACATTGTGCTTCATTCATATACATTGTGTTTCACACATTCCTTCATTCACGTTGTGTTTCATATGAGTATTCTCATACATTGTATTTCATAAAATTAATCACCATTGGTCTATGCTCACTATTATCCCTCATTTTTAAACCCCTACTATAACTTTCTTAATTCCCTCACCCCCTTCCTGTGCCTACCAAATTTTGCAACCCCATGATTTCTCCCTCTTCCCATCTTTAGCTCCCCTGTCTCTTCCCTTTTCCCATTTGGACTTACACACATCTTACTAATTATCCTTCTATTTTTACAATAATGGTCTTAAACAGTATTTGTTCTTTTGAGACTGAGTTCATTCAGCATAATGCTCTCTAGCCTCTCCCATGTTATATAGTATCTTTCAAAATCATTGTTCCTGAATGGTGCATAGCATTCCATATTCTGAATGTACCACAATCTTCTCAATCCATTTTTTTTGTTGAAGGGCATTTAATTGTTTTGATTTTCTTGAAGTTGTGGATAATGTTGCTTAGCTACAATTTTCTAAATGTTTTTATTAGGTTAAAGATGTTTCCTTTTCTAATCAGCCTCCTGAAAATTTGTATTATTGTGTTGGATTTATTATGAATTATATCTTATAATAAGCCAGATTGGATTGTGTCATGTGTTTCGGCAGTTTCTATTGATTTGAAACATGTTTTTCTTTTAGCTTACTGATAGAATAAATCACATTAGTGGGTTTATCAGAGCTGAAGTAGTGTTGCATACCTGTGTTAAATTTCACTTGACTGTGAAGTATAACTCTTTTTATATATTGTTAGATTTAATTTGCTAATATTTTCTTGCAAATCTTTCCATGTGTGTTTTTTTATGAGATAGTAGTGTATGATTTTTTTTCTTTCTAATAATGTTGTTAGGGTTTGGTATTGCTAATCTAACATATAAAAGGTGAAACAGTATGATTTTTTTTGTAGAGTTTAAGAAAGATTGTTCTTGTTGTTGTTATGTGCCGTCGAGTCGTTTCCGACTCATAGCGACCCTATGCACAACAGCCCTAAACCCTGCTCTATCCTGCGCCAACCGCACCGCCTC
>NW_006399834.1:1406274-1422967 GCF_000299155.1 Elephantulus edwardii
GGTCTGCTTACAGCTGTTCCTCCTCCTTTGTATTTCCATACTTGATGGTTCTACCTAGGTTGCCCTTTCTGTTAATCTGCGTGTGTTCTGTTGTTATAAGAAAGATTACTATTCATTCTTTTCAATGTGTTAGGTAGAATTAAAAAGTAAAACCCTCTAATCCAGGTACATTCTCCTTTGGAAGGATGTTGTCGTTGTTGATTGCCATCAAGTCAAGCACAACTCAGCAACCCCATGACCAAAATTTTTTCACAAGTCCTTCTCTCCTGTGTTGCCTAGGCACATTGTGATACAGTAAGTATTTCATTAGTGAAATGGTGTTTCTTCATCTTTCTCTACTGATAGAAAGGGAGAACTCAATGAGATGTTCCTGTCTGTGTAATAACTAATAGAGAAGGTGCTGCACTGATAAATGAATAAAAACCGAGAACTCCAAAATAAACAAACAAATAACCCACCCTAAACTTAACTGCTATTGTGTAGAAACAACTCATAGTTGATCCTCCACTGGATTTCTGAGGCTGTAAATTGCTTGGGAGGAGAGTGTTCATATTTTTCCCATGGAAGTGCTAGTGGATTTGACTTGCCAGAGTGTGTGTCCTTTGGTTTAATAAAGCAATTTCTCACAGACTAAGCTACTAATACTCCCTTGATTGATAGGAAATAATAATAGCAACAATAACAACAAAAATGTTCTCTTTTACAGTAGTCAAGTGCTGTTGAGTCAAATACAACTCATAACAATGCCATGACCCCTGTAGTATCCTGTGTCATCCTTGTCATCTCTAACACACTCAAGCCCATTGCTGCTGTCACTGTGCCAATCCATCTCGTTGGGTATTTTCATTTCTTTGCCTACTTTCCACCTATGTAAGTATGACATAACTTTTCAAGAAATAACCTCTGTTAGCAACATACCCAAGCATGAGAGACAAAGTTTTAACAGCTTTGCCTCCAAGAAGCACTCTGGCTGTTCTCGTTCCAAGATACACATATTTGTTCTTTTGGAAGTCCATGGGATATTCAGTACTTTTTTCCAATCCCACAGTTCACAAGTATCAATTCTTCTTCTGACATTCTTTTTCATTTTCTAGCCCTCAAAGGTGTAGCAAGTGATTGAGAAGACTATGACCTGATTCTGGTACATCTTTTTTCCCCCCCCAGTATCAGTGGCAAAGTTTACTAGGGCAGCAAGTAATAAATGTTGGTGAAGGTGTGGCAATATAGTAACTCTTTACTTTTCATTTTAAAGATGAATACAAAAAATATTTTATGGCAAACTGATCTTTTCTATTAAGTGAGGTAGCCTAAAATGTTTATTTCTGAATTTTGGATTTTTGTTTTATTTTTACTTTGAAGATTGAACAGTTTTCTGAAGGATCCTTCCTCCTACAGCATTTGAAAACCCATGGAAATGCATTATAAAGACAGTACAGTGAAATTACAGACCAAAGGAATATGCTGCTTCATAATTTTGTGAGTTAACAGCCACTTAAAAACATTTGTTTAGCTAATTTTCTGTTTTTTTAAAAAAAAATATTTAACTCTACTTATGTATACTTTTAGCAAATTATCCATGTACATATTGTTCAGATGTAGAAAAGTATTAGTAACTCTTGAAGCCAGTTGTTAGGGTAATATAGTTAATATTCTGTTCCATAGATGCATTGTAGAACTTATTTGTAATTATAATTTTTATAAAAGAGATAGTGAAATGAATTTGAGTTGCCTAACTGTTGGAAGACATAAATTTTTACACTTTTGTAAAAAATTTCCAACGGCGTAGTTATGAGTGTGGATTCTGGTACATCTTAGAGTAGCAACAGTTAAGTTTTAGTGAAAATTCTAAGAACAGTCAATTGTGGCCCACCTGTTTGCTTCCATGATGCAATCAGTGAAATGAACAAACATTTCTGTCCTGGAAAGAGTGAAACTAGGCTGCTTCTTTTCACATTCTTTGGGCATGTTGCCAGGAGGGACCCATTCTTGGAGGAGGACATCATACTTGGAAGGGTGGAGGGACAGCTGAAGAGAGGAAGACCATGAATGAGATGGATTAAGTCAGTGACTGGAATAATGGGGTTAGCTGTTTTGGAGACAATGAAATTGGCTCAAGAGAGAGCAGCACTCAAAGCTGTTGTACATAGGGTCACTATAAATCACGACTTGACAGCACATAACAACAACTAAATAAATCAAAATAGAATTTGCTGTCAATAGAAGTCCTATAAAAATTGACTATGTCCCACTGGTACCTATGGAGCTTTTTTTCCCCCCTTTTTTCCCTTTTACTAGTTTATTTACAAGACTTGAATACAAATTCGAACAATTTATTTTCAATTTCCATCACCCATCCACCCATCAAATTGTACAAGCCAATGATTAACCCCTCCTCCCACTTCACATCCACATCCCTCTGCTTCTAGCCTCTCCCATCCTTCTTGCATCCTTATACTCATTCTACAATAACCATTTTATACAATATTTATCCTTGTGGGACTGAGTTAGTTTACTCAGCATGATGATCTCCAGTCTCTCTCATGTTAGGTAATTTACAAAATCATTACTCCTGCATGCTGCATAGTATTCCATTGTGTGAATGTACCATGATTTCTCTCCTTTCATTTGTGGTTGGACATTTGGGCTGTTTCCATATTCTTGCAATGGTGAATAATGCTGCTATGAACATTGGTGTATAAATCTCAGTTTGTGCCTATTCTTGTTTTCTCAAGGTATATTCCAAGTAGGGGAATATGGAGCTTTTTTTGAAGCTTTTTTAAAGTTTGAAAATGTATGAACTCAAGGTAGTTGGAAAGCTTCAAAAAGGCTTAAGAAAACTCTTGCAGAACCATAGAATATCAATCTTATTCTTGATTTCGGAAGATGTTATTTCTAGTACATCAGAGGCATTAAGTGGTTGCCACTATTCTTATCTTCTCCCAGCCCTCTCCCTCAAGTTATGATTTCTGCCATTCTGTATCACTTACTTTCTGTCTTGCCAAATGGAATGACTTACTGAGAGCTTTTGAAGAAAATCCAAAAAAATCAAGCAAAAAAAGTAATTAAAATTTAAAAAATTAATTCAGTGTAATTTGGATTCATAAATTGGCCTTCTATTTGCGTTTGTCAATTTTGCTTCTTTCCAGTACTGTTATCTAAACTGGAAACCCCAAGAATTTCAGACCATATTTAGGGTCAAATATTGGATCTAGAAGAATAAGCTTAAGGCATATAAATCAAATAGGGTGGAAGGCTCCTTTTCTGTAGGTATTTTCTTTTAAGATTCTTAGAAAAGGTTCTGAAAGAGGGAAGCTGTGTCTTTGCTTCTGTGAGCCACAGCTTCAGGAATACATAAAATCCCAGGTTCTTTTCAAACACGTTGGGAGGATGATGTTGCCGGAGATTTTCTCTACCAATTTGGCTACGGTCAGGGGCCACAATATCTAGCTGTCACCATTGTGCTGCCTCCTCTGCATATAGAAATTGTGCTCCTCGGGTGGTTCCTGTGTCACTTAATTAGATATTAATAGCAGAACATATGTGTCACTCTCCCCTGCTGTCTCTTGGCTTTGACCAGACTGCTAAGGATTGGAAGAAGAAATGAGTTGTTGATATAATTGTGAAGGGTTGGGAAAGATGCATGACGGACGACACATTATACTCTTGACTCTAGATTTGACTGCTCGTTCCAAACTCCTGCTGCTCTGCTGTACCAGAGGAAAACCTCCTTTTGACCCTGCCTCTCATCACTTTTGTCCCAGAAATAACTTATTGAATCAGAGATAATGTGGCTTCCTAAAGGTCTGTCTCTTATAACCTTCTTGAGGACACATTTTTTTAGAGAAAACATGAATGTTGTTCAGATGTTGTTTTCTGGGGCTGATTTGGGAAGGTAAAAATGTATCTCAGTATCTATTGGATAGCAGGGATCATCTTTCATTCCTCTGTCTCTTTTAAACCAAACACAGTCCTTTGAAACTCTAGCTTTCCAGCTGAAATAGAGAAACTTTTAGAAAAAAATTTATAAAGTACTCTTTTTTTTTATTATTTGTTCTCTGGCAATCTTGACACATAAACCTAGTCAACAGGTGACCTGCTCATTGTTCACTGTCTATACTTTACTTAACATGTACTAACAAACAATGACTGCTCAGGATGACAGCCTATGTGGGGAATACTTCATTGTCAAACTACCAAAGCTACATTAGCTCAGTTGCTCATGAAGACCAGGACTTCCGCTGACCCCCTTACCACAAGCAGACACATTTGCAGAATATTTGCCTAGGAGCTAGCCTGCCCCCAGTCCTGTCCAGGGTTGCAGACACAATAATATAAGACCCAGGGGAGGACATGCTTGGTCTGCTCTATCACTACCTCTTTGAGTTCTAGATATAGTTCATTTTTTAGGTTAGTCTTCCCATCTCAATATGAAACAGCTGTCTCCAGTGGATCTTTTTTTCAATTTTACTTGTCAGTGCGTTACAAGACCATTTTGAAATAGTAAATACATTCTTAATAAGCATCTATTTAAAAAAATGTCAAGAAGACAAAGATTCTCACCACTGGACCAACTGGCTCAGGATGGATGGTAAAAAGATTGAAATTGTAAACAACTTTACTCTGCTTGGCTCCACAGTCAACACTCTTGACACTAGTAGCCAGGAAATAAAAAAAATGTGTTGTGATGGGAAAGTCTGCTGTTAGGGACCTCTCCAGGGTACTGAAGAGCAATGGCATCACTCTGGAGACTAAGGTGCATCTGATACAGGCCATGGTCTTCGCAATCACTTGTTATTCATCAGAGAGTTGGACAATAACTAAGGAGGATAGAGGGAGAATTGATGCCTTTGAGCTGTGGTGCTGGAGAAGAGTATTGAATGTACCATAGATTGCCGAGAAAACAGATTCATCCTGGAGAGGGTTAAACTAGGCTGTTCCTTGGAGGCAAGGATTCTGGGGCTTCGTCTGATATACTTTGGACATGTTGTAAGGAGGGACAGGTCCTTGGAGAGGGACATCATGCTTGGTAGGGTAGAGGGATGAAACAAGAAGGGAAGACCCTCTATGTGGTAGATTGTTTCAGTGACTGGGGTAATTGAGAAAGATGTGTCAGAGGCAGTGCAATTGGCACAGGATAGAGCAGGGTTTAGGGCTGTTGTACATAGGGTCGCTATGAGTTGCAAGCAACTCAATGGCACATAACAACAACAAAAATAATAAGCATCTACTAATTTTGCTCTGTTGCATGTTCTAAGAAGGAACCAGCACGATCTCTGTTCTTAAAGGCCTTCTAATTTATTCATTAAATGGAAATGAACAGAATGATTATTATAGTCCTCACCATTATTCCTACATTTAAGCAAGTTTTCACAATTTTACAAAATTCTCTCACATTTGTTATTTCAAATAGCTCAGTTAGGGAGAGAAAGATTAACTTCAAAATTAAGATGCTGTTGAAAGTTGGGGTGTTAAATGGCTGAAATGGGATACAAACCCACTATTTCCTCACTTGAAGTCTGATATTTTTTTCTTTAATATTTATAGTACTGAAGTAGTTCTAGCTTGAATATGGTAATATCACCCAAGTGTGTGCTCTGTGTATGGTATCCACATAGGAGACAGAGAAAGGAAGGATCGTGCTTTATTTTCTCTTAAAAGCCATTGGAAAAATAGGCAGCACCATGATGGATGGAGAGGAGTTTGAAGCAGTCAATACCTTCATCTTGTCTGGATCCACAATTAATACCCTTGGTACTAGCAGTCAGGAAATAAGGAGACACATTGCACCAAATTATTGAGGAGTAATGGTGTCAGTTTGAGGACTAAGCTGTGTCTTATTACGCCATGGTCTTTCTGATTACTTGCTATGTATTTGAGGGCCGGACAATGAATAAGGATAACAGCCTTTGAGCTGTGGTATTGGAAAAGAATACTGGGCATCCCATGGACGGATAAGAGAGTGAACAGATATGCCTTGGAGAGGGTGCAGCCATAGTGCTCCTTGGAGGCAAGAATGATGAGGCTTTGCCTCACATACTTTGGGCTTGTTAGGAAGGGCTATTCCTTGGAAAAGGACACGATGGTGGGAAGAGTGGAGGGTCAGCGAAGGAGAAGAATACCCTCAACTAGGTGGATTGACAAGGTGACTACTGCAATGGGCTCTTGTATATCAGGAAATGTGAGAATAGCACAGGATAAAACAGGCTTCAGATCATTTGTTCATAGGGTCACGATGAGTGGGACTTGACTCAACGATACCTAACAATAGCAACAATAAAAGGTTTTAGAAAAGCCAATACTCCCGGCCATAGTGAGAGTTTTGTACGCTACACCTAACTTAAAGTGCCACTTTCACAATCACTGTTCAAAACTATGAGTATTTTGTTTCCATGAGTAGAATTCACAATACTACTTGGTTTTCTGTTTTGAGTTGGATTTTCTCCACCACTAATTCAGGTGTATACAATTTCATTCCTGTGGGGCTTAAAGAAAATTAATAATAACCTAGACAACAAGAGCACATAAAAGAAACAAATCTGGTTTATTTTAGGTCAATTTTGACTCATGGAAACCCCATTTATGTTAAAGTAGAACTTGGGGAGGGAAATGAACATTTTCAGTGACTGATTTTTCCAACCATAGATCACTAGTCTCTTCTTCCAAAGTGCCTCTGGGAAGATTAGAACTTCTGTCCTTTTATTCAATTGCCTGGTGGTGTATTAACCATTTTTAACACTCTGACCTGGGAAAAGAATGTTGATATAAAGAATAAATTTGTCTTTCTCCCAGTATTTGCTGTTATTCTTATAAGAAATCTTATATATAGCATTCTTCTTTAGGTGAAATATAGAATCAGATTGGCTAGATTACAATCTAAATCCCACCAGGGAATAAATAAGGACACCTTTCTTAAATTGTCATGACCAAGATTATAAGCTACCTGAGGGCAGGGATCAATAAGCAATTTATAGTTTTATTGTTTTTGTGGATTTGTTTTAATGAGAACTGACTCTGCTTCTAATAAGATTTTCTATTCTGTGGTTGTTTTGTAAATTTTAGATGAATTAAATTTCATCAAATGAAGGGCAGTATCATTTGAGGTCTATAAAAGTGTTTTAATACATTGGGGATGAGAGCAGAGAGAAAAGAACAATAGAGAACCCAATTAATTTCTTCCCTGTGAACTCCCTGTGAACCTTTTACAGTTAGGAAAGCAAATTGTACTCAAAACTACATTGTCCAGGAAAAAGCCTTTGTTCAAAGAACTAATGCAAGTTCCAAACCTTCAGTTTATTGAATTAGTCTGATGGCTTGTCGCCAAAAATTTAATGAGGACTGAAATGGCTGATATCTTCCACCATTCAACTATGAACCACTGGGACTTCAGTTGATGAGAAAAAGAGTTGTCTTAAAGTTCAAAACAGAGTTAATATATTCTGTCTATTTGTAACTTTCATCAAAATGGAGTCACCTTCATAACAATGACTTGTAGCAGGATTTTGTCCTCATTTGCCATTTTTAGCCAGAATTGTGAGTGAAAATAAAGGAAAATAAATCACTCTGTCCTTCTCTTTCTCCTTTTCCGTTGAAGTCAGAGAGCCCTTCCAAACTTCAGAGAAACAGAAATAAAAACAAAGGAAAAGAGATCATTTCAGTAGTTTGCAAAGTTCATTTGAGTGATTTGCTTTGTGAAAGCCAAGCTTAAAATCCATAGTCTAACTGAATATTTAATGAATAGGTCTAAATGATCAAACCAAGACAGATGAAAAATGAGAAGGCAAAGGCCACACAGTTTGTGCTTAGATTTGTCCTCATATTTCTCTTCATAAACAGCAGAGTACTTTCCTTTTTTCTTTTTTTTATCACTTATTGAATACTCAGGAGATTAATGCATGATGACATGTCAGGTAGTAACTCTGCTGGCTTAGTGATAAGGAGTTGAACTGCCAACCCAAAGGTATATAGTTTGAATCCACTGATCGCTCCATGGGAGAAAGATTGACAACGGTAATCCTCTCCCGTGCAATTTACTGCCTCTGGAAACCCACTAGAGGGTGAGTGATGAATAAGTTTTGACTCCATGGTACAACACAGCATGTCTAAGATCTCAGAAGGATAATGGTATGGCTCTCAGCTCTCTCCAAATGGAATGCAGATGTTTTTATAGAAAGAAAATTATGTATGTATCTGCATATGTGCATTTTTCCTTCTAGAAGAGTGTTTTGGGGTATTAGAAATCCTATTTTCTCAAAAGCAACAATGAATAGGAAAATCAGAAGTCAGCATCAAATGCCTTAATTTTTTTGGCATAACAAACAGCTTCCTTCTTTGCTTACTGTCTCATAGAGTTAGGATAGGGTAAAATGCTGGATATTTGAGAAAACAAGCAATAAATCAGAACTAGAATATTGCTTTGTCTCTTTTAGCTTTTTCCAAAAAAAGTGTTTCTATAACAGTGTCCTACATGAACTCTAAGCAAATTAGCACTTGCTTTTAATCTTACTTGAAACTGTACAGATGATGACTCTGTTATTCACGTTGGCTACCTGAACCTTAGCAGTTGTCGTCTTAACAAACAACATAGTTCATCTGAAATTGATTTTACTTTTTATTATCAGGCAGGTGAATTTAATATGAAATTTATTTTCATAATTAGGGTTATTAAGAGTGTCACTATAACTATGGTTACTTTTAAAACAATTCCTTCCTAATTATCATCTGAGGAATACGCTCTCTGAGGATTAATGACAGTATTGCCCACTGCTGAGCCAGAGTCAGGATTAAATAGAGTTAACATCTGCTGCAGTGACAGCTACTCAATGCACTTTATGGCAATCGATTAGGTTAAGCTTATGCTGCTTTATATTTAGAAAACTATGTTTGCTTCAACCTGGAAAAATTTTAGCAAATGTGAACTTCAGCTTGAAATAGTGGAAAATATCTTTTGATCCTCCATTTTATATTTCCAGGAATTGTGCTACCAACTCAAAGACAATAGGCTTGAGTCTATCAGCTGCTTCCCAGGAGAAAGATGGACAATCTTTCTCGTGTAATCCACTGCCTCTGAAAACCCTCTGGAAGGTCAGCTATTAATAAGATCTGCTTAACAGGACACAGCAACAACAACATGCGTGGCACTGGGTGAATGTTAAATGCTAACTTCGCGTAGACTTTATTTCAAATTCAAACATTCATCTTAAATTGAAATTGGTTAAGGTGGAGAATTGAAAATTTTGAAAATTTATAGTGGAAAATACAAATTATCTCAGGGGAAATGGGCATTCCTCAGGGCAAGGAGGTTACTTTTTGTCTATCTTTGCGGACTGAGTCTGCAGTCAGTCAAGAAGGTGAATTATCTCCTTGGCCATATGTCTTGCAGAACATACTGATTAGAACTGGGCATTTTTTTTTGTTTATCTTGACTTATTTTTTTTTTAGAGAAGGGTTTGAATTCATTTTCTTAGAATGAAACTATGTTAATATACGCCTCAACCTAAAGAAAGCAAAAGTCTTCACAACTGGACGATTAGGCAACATCATGATAAATGGGAAAAGATTATAGTTGTTAAGAATTTAATTTAAAAAAATTTCATTTCACTTTGAAACATAGCCAATGTCCATTGGAACACAAATTAGCAAACCAATGATGCATTATATTGGAGAATCTGTTACCAAGAACCTCTTCCCCTACCTCAAGCCCTGATTTAAAAATCCAGGGCTTTTGTTTGTTTATTTGCTTAATTTTGAAAATTTGATTCTGTGAGTTTATTTTGGTAATTTAAAACATATAAATGGGCTGGTGGTGAGTTGCTTTATCTTGCCCAAAATGGGGGAAATACAGAACAGAATTTCAAATTACTTAGAAAACCCAAACTACTGGAGCACTGAATATGGATGAATTCCCAAAACTATTGCCCTGTTGTTTTTGTTATGTCCTGTTGAGTTGAGTATAACTCATAACAATCCTATGAACAATAAATCTGAACCCTGTCCTCTCCTGCACCATCCTCATCATCTCTGAGATACTTGAGACCATTGCTGTAGTCTCTGTTAAAGTGCTAAAGAGCAAGCTGTCAGTTCAAAGACTAAGTGCCCCTTACTGACTCCTCCCCCCGTTTCTTTATAGGAATGTAATAATTAGACAATGAGCAAGAAAGAACAATGAATAATTAATGGCTTTGAATCTTGATGATAGTGAAGAATACCATGACTAACAACAAATATGTCTTGGAAGAAATGTAGTGGGAGTGCTTCTTATAAGCAAAGACAATGAGATTTCATCTCATACTTTGGGCAAGTTATCAGGAGGGGCCAGTTCTCAAAATAGGCATCATGGTTGGAAAACTAGAGGCTTAGCAGAAGGAAAAACCTTCAAAGAGATGACTTGGTATAATGACTGCAACAATGGGTTTAAGTACAACAGGGATTGTGAAGATGGTACGGGATCAGGCAGGAACAGTCAGAGTCAAATCAATGGCACTTAGCAACAACTTTTTTTTTTTTACATTTTCTACTAGTATATTTACAAAATTTGAATAGTTTTCAAGAACAAATTCTTTCAATTTCCCTCGTTCCCTCACCCATCAATCGTACAATCCAATGATTAATCCCCCGTCCTCCTGCACATCCACATCTGCTTCCACCTTCTCCCACCCCTCTTGGATCCTTATACTCATTCTACAATAATGGTTTTATACAATATTTATCTTTGTGGGACTGAGTTAGTTACTCAGCATAAAACTCTCCAGTCTCTCCCAAGTTAGATAATAATTTACAAAATCGTTGCTCCTGTGTGCTGCATAGTATTCCATTGTATGAATGTACTATCATTTCTCAATTCATTCGTTTGTGTTTCCATGTTCTTGAGATGGTGAATAGTGTTACTATGAACATCGGTGTACAAATCTCTGTTTGAGCCTCAGTTCTCATTTTTTCAGGGTTTATTCCAAGTAGTGGAATAGCTTTTTTTAGAAAAATAATATTATTTTTTGTGTGTGTACCATCAAATTGGATCTGACTGGTACAGGAGGAAAATACCCCTCCTTCTCCAGCACAGCATCTGGTAGATTCGAACCACAACCTCTGAGATTGTAGTGTAGCTTTATGTTCTGCTTTTTTGAGGAAGCACCAACCTGCCTTCCAGAAGGGTTGCACCATTTTAGAATCCCATTAATAATGTAAAAGAATTCTTTTCTCACCACATCCTCTCCAACATTTATTATTTGCTGCCTTGTTAAACTTTGTCACCCTTACTGGAGTGAGATGGTACCTCATTGTGGTTTTGATTTGCATCTCATATTGCCAGTGATTTGGAATATTTCTTCATGTGTCTGTTTACCATTTGAGTATCTTCCTCTGTGGCAATTCTTTCCATGTCTTTTGCCCATTTTGTAATTGGGTTATCAGTCTTTTTCTTGTGGAGGCTCGGGATTATTCTGTAAACTTTTGTTATAAGACCCTTGTCTGAGATGATATTACCAAATGTTTGTTCCCAGTCTGTAGGTTTTCTTTTCACCCTGTTTGAAAAAGTTTTTGATGCACACACAGATCTAATCTTTAAAAGGTCCCATGCATCAATTTTATCCTCCTCAGATTATGCATTTCTTGTTGTATTTGACAGTCTCTTTATACCTTGGACTAGTTTCTATGCTTGATTTCAGTTTGTCTCTATGAACGTTATGATTTTGGGCTTTACTCTCAGGTCCCTGATCCACCTTGAGTTGATTATTGTGTATGATGAGAGATGTGGATCATCTTTCAGTTTTCTACAGGTAGCTGGAAGTCCAGTTTTTCCAGCACTATTTGTTATCACTTTCCCATTTGATAGCTTTGATTTCCTTGTTGAATATCTGTTGACCATAGATAACTGGGTCTGAGTTCTCAATTTTGTTTCATTGGTCTATGTGCTTGTCATTGTACCAGTACCATGCTATTTTGGTTACTACTGCTGTGTAATAGGCTGAGGTTAGGGAGTGCTATGCCTCCAACCTAATTTTTGTTTCTCAGAAGTGTTTTGCTTATTCAGGGTCTCTTGCCTCTCCAAATAAATTTTATAATTTCCCTTTCAATCTCCTTGAAAAATGTGTTTAGTATCTGGATTGAGATTGCATTGAACATTTAGGTTGCTTTTGGTAAGATTGTCATTTTCACAATATTGAGTCTTCCTACCCACCAACAGGGCACATTTTTCCATTTCTTTAGGTCTTTTTTTGTGTCTTGCAGAAATGCTCTGTAGTTTTCTTTGCAGAGGCCTTTTGTGTCTCTAGGTAGGTTCACTCTCAATTATCTCAAATTGTGTTTGGTTGGCTCTTGGTTTTGCATATATACTTTTTATTAAGTTGAGGAAATTCCCTTCTATTCCGATTTTGGTGAGGATCTTTAACTGGAAGGGGTGGTGGATTTTTGTCAAATACCTTTTCTACATCAATTGCTCAGATCATATGGTTCTTGTTACTTATTTGTTGATATAGTGAATTATGTTGATTGTTTTTCTTATGTTCAACCATCCTTGCATACCTTTTATGAATCCCACTTGATCATGGTGAATTATTGGGTTTTTTTATGTGCTTTTAGATTATATTGTCTAGGATTTTGTTAATTTTTGCATCTCAGAACTATAGCCATCAGTATGGATTACACCTTACCAGAAACAACACAAAAATCCTTACAACTGGACACAATAAATACAAAAAAAAAAAGAGAAAAAAAAAGAATTTTTGCATCTCCATTCATGAGAGATACTAGTTTTCTTTCTTGGTACTATCTTTGCCTGGTTTTGGTATTAGGGTTATCCTTGCTTCTTTAACTCTTGAAATGTTCTATCTTTTTCAATTTTTTGAAATAATTTAAGTCAAATGGATACTAAATCCTCTGTGAATAATCAGTAATATTCAGCTGTGAAGCCACCAGGTCCAGGATTTTTCTTATAGGGAAGTCTTTTTATGACCTTTTCAATTTCTTCTCTTGTGATGGGTCTGTTCAAGTGTTCTATATCCTTCCTTGTCAATCTGGGCAGGGGGATGCATTTCAAGGAAAACCATTTTCTCTAGTTTTTTTAATTTATCAGAGTGTCGCTTTTTGTAGTATTCTGATATTATTGGTTTATTTTCCTTTTTTAGATGTTGTATTTCTTTAAAATTTGTTAGCTAATTCTTTTAAAGTTGAACTACCAGTAAACTCTTCATACATGAAAAACTTATTTTTGAAAATTTTTCATCTAAATATTTATTTTAATAACTGTGCCTGATTTTGATCTGAAAAATTATCACCAAATGTTATATATGTTAGCCATATTAAAACCAACAAAAAAAAGTGTTTCATTCTTATTGCTAGTTGTCCAATTACTAGCTAGTTAATTAAGGTGGTTGTAAAAATAGGTTGTAAATAGGTGGCATGCAGATGGCTGAGTATATCTTGTAGTAATTCCATATAGGCGAATAGTCTTAGTCAACAACATCCACAGTGCAAGACTACTTCCTTCAAGTTTAGATATGGTCTCTCACGCTCCTATACCCACCTCTATTGATTCCAGCACCAATATTACTTCTCTATTTGGTCCAAAATTCATTGCAATGACTACACAGACTTTACAGAATCAAGTTTGTAGTTATGACATCTCCTGAGGAAGTTAAATATAACTCAAGATGGCAGCAAGATCCAATTCCTTGGTCCAAATAGCTGCTTAAACATGATTGTCAATCCTTTGACATTTTGGCTCATGGCTTAGATCAATATTCTAAAGTTCTCTTAGTCTTTAAACTTATTATGTCTTCCTTTAGTCCTCCAGCAAGCTTGGATGATGGTCTTTGGCTCTGGCTGTGTGGGGCAGCAGTCCCAAGTTAGCTCTGGCTCATGTCAGTTTCTGGTTTTCTGCTGATTCTCTTATTCCTCTTGGGCAAATCTTGGTCTGGCTGGCACAGGAATCTTTGGCCCCAAAGGATGCATGGTTCTTTTTCTTCCTTGCTGGTATTGCTGGTATTCCCAACTGATGCTGCTGAATCTACTCAAATTAATGAGGAGGAATACCATTCCTCTGTTGGCAGGACTCATTCTTGTGGCAAAGCAGTCAATCAATGGCTAGGAAAGCTCTAAATTCTTGACATAACAGTGGTAAACAGGCAGAATAATGATTTGTGATTTAAGATACTTTGGTCATCAAAGCTGCAAAGTTCATGTTTTATTGGATATACTGATACCTTAACAGTTTAACAGTTTATTATTCAGGAGACTGAGATAAAATGTGACATATATGGATGGGAGCTAATAATTTATATAGCCAATATCTGAAAAGAAGAGCAATGAAAACTCGGATCATTTTGTGTAACAAATGGCTTTAGTTGTCTAATGTTGCTGTGACTACTTTAGCAAATAGAAGGGTTTAAGTCTCATAAAAATAAGAAAATATTTTTTTTATGTGATTGAAAATTTTCATTACAAATATTATCTTACCCTAATTTAAAGGATAGAACTTTACTGGTTATTATTTGCAAAAATTGACAATAAAAATTATGTTTACCTGTGCCTCATTAATGATGCATGGACTCTGTGGACCATAACAAATATGGATAGTGTTTCAAAGATTTTTAATTCCAAGAACACTTAATTGTATTCATTCATAACCTATTCTAAAGACTAAGAAAATGTCATTAGAACAAAGGAATATGGTATTGTTTAAAATCAGATATGATATGTGTTGGAGTTTTATCTTTTACTATAGTTATTCAATCTGTATTGTGAATAAATAAGCCAAGAACTGGTTTGTACTGCAGAAAAAAACCACGCCTCAAAATCATAACAACAGGTATGGAGAAAGACTCATTAGTCATCTGTGATATGCAGATGACACAATCTTACTTAAATATAATTAAAAAGACTTGAAACATTTACTTTTATGAAACTCAAAAACTATAGCCTTCCTTATCTAAACATAAGAAAATAAACATCTTCAAAATCTCATCACTAGGCAACACCATGACAGATGGAGAAACAATGAGACTTGTTCAGAATTTGCTTTTACTTGGATTTATAATAAATGTCCCTATGAGTAACACTCAACAAATCAAATGATGTATTGCATTGGGCAACTGTAAGACAAAGGAACTCTTTAAAATAAAGAGTATAGATGTTACTTTGAGAACTAATGTATACATGATCCATATTTTCAATCTCTCTGTACTTACAAAGGGAACTCTGGGGACAAAGTCTGTAGGGACCTGTGCTGCTAACCCGAAGATGATGCCTTGCTGATTCTAATCCACCAGTTGGCCTGAGGGAGAAAGATTGGCAATTGTCTTTCATGTGATTTACAGTATTGGAACCCGAATGGAGGATCAGTAATGAGTCAATTTCAATTCAACAGCAATGAGTTCCTATCTGTATTCTTTAGGTAGCCTATAGGATATTCATTATTCTTTTCCAACATCACAACTTTAAGGTATTGATTCGTCTTCTCTTGTTTATTCTTTCATTCATTGTCTAGCTCTCAGAATTATAGCAAGTTATTGGAAAAACACAAGACCTGAATGAGGTGCACCTTAGTCTTGAAGCAGATATCATTGCTCATCAGTATTTTGGAGAGTTATCTGGCACTTAGAAACCACCAGCAGTTTCAAGAAAGCATTCTGGGTTATCTCCTTCCATGTGATTTACTGTCTGGGAAATCCAATGATGGGTTAGCTATGAGTCATTCTGAATGGCAATGAGATGAGATTCTAGACAGAGCGTAAGAAGGGGATTTCTACGTATTTTTTTAATTGAGATTTTATTGTAAGTTTATAAAGATCTTGGATTTCAATTCATTCATTGTTGTACAATTTCCTTCTTGGCTCCACCCCCCTCGCCAATTTATCTTTTATCTTTGGGAAAAAGTTCTTTCATTGTTATACAGTCATCCCCTCACCAAGAGCACTTTACTATGCAACTCTTATTCTGGACTCTTGTCATACCAATAATACCTAGTCATATGTTCCTTTTATAGAGTTCTCTCCCACATTTATTTCAATGCCATGTAAATTATTTATCCCCTCTTTTCTTAGTTTTCCCTGAACCCCATGTCAGTCCTGTTTTATAATAGTAGCATTATGTCGTATTGGTCTTTTTTAGGACTGAGATATTTCACTCTGCATAACGTCTTCCATGGTCACCCACTTTGTTCAATATTTCATTAGTTCTTTGTTTTTTAGTGCTGCATAATGTTCCGTTGTATGAATATACTACATCTTCTCTATCCATTTGTTTTTTTACACACACTTGGGTTTTTTCCTACTCTCTTCTATTGTGAACAAAGCAGCAATAAACATGAATGGGCATATATCTGCTTGTGTGGCAGTTATAGTTTCTTTAGTGTATATTTCCAGTAGTGGAATTACTAGGTCAAATGGTATTTCCATTCCCAAATTTTTGAGAAAGCACCATACTTCCTTCCATAGTGGTTGCACAATTTTACACTCCCACCAGCAGTGAAAAGGGTTGCAATTTCTCCACAACCTTGTCAGCATTTCTTGTTTGCTGCTTTGTTAAATTTCGCTATTCTTACTCGGATGAGATGACATCTCATGTTGTTTTGATTTGCATCTCTCTTAGAGCTAGGGATTTTGAACATTTCTTCATGTGTTTGTTTGCCATCTGAATGTCTTCTTTGGTGAAGTGTCTGTTCATATACTGTGCCCGTTTTGCAATTGGATTATTTATCTTG
>NW_006399834.1:1424523-1435960 GCF_000299155.1 Elephantulus edwardii
CTCTGAATATTTGATGAAATTCACTTGTAAAACCATCTGGCCAAGGGATTTTTTTTGGCTGGAAGTTGTTTTATTACCTTTTTAATTTCTTCAAGATCAAGTTGGCTGATTGTGTAATTTAGATCTGCTTCTTTGTTAAGTATCTTTTGAGTTGACCTATCCTTTGGTGAGAGTGGTGTATTCAAGTCTCCTTCCACTTTTGCCATGCTATCTGTTTCTTTCTTCAATTCCATTAACCATTGTTTTATGTATATTACAAGTCTATCATTTAGTGTGTAAATGTTGACCAAGGTATATCTTCTTGATGTATTGTGTCTATATTCTGGATGTAATGCCCTTACTTATACTTTATGGTGGTTTTGATTCTAAAATTTACCTTACCAGAGATTAGTATTGCCACTCCTGCTTTTTTGTGGTTACCATTTGCTTGGTATTCTTTTTTCCCCCAGCCTTTGATTTTGAGTCTGACTTTCTTCCATTTCTTAGATATGTCTCTTATATACAACATATTGATGTGCTTTTTTTTTTTAAATTCAGTCTGCTACTCTTTTCTTCTTGATTGGTGTATTTAGTCCATTCACATTAAGTATGGTTATTGTCAGGCCAGGTTTTATGGTTACCATTTTGCCATATTTCTTTTTCTGTTGTTTCTGATTACTGTGGTCCATCCACTTTTCTTCAGTGTCTCTGTATGAAGGACTTAATTAATTAATTAATCTGTTTCCCCTTTGTGGAGGAGTCTGTGTTTTTTTCATGCTGCTTTTAGTATTCTATCCTTATCTTCATAATTTGAGGAATTTGACTATGCTATGTCTTGACATTTTTCTTTTATGGTCTAGTCTATTTGGTGTTCTTTGTGCTTGTTAAATGTGAATTTCCCTGTTATTTATAATACTTGGAATTTTTTCTTCTAGTACTTCTTCAGCAATTTCCTCAAGGACTTCCCTGTCATTCTCATATTCTGGAATTTCAGTCGTATGTAAATTGTTCCTTTTGATGCCATCCCACATTATTCTGATGTTTTCTTCATTTTCTTTATGCCTCATCTCTGATTTTTCTTCTAGTGTGTTTCCCATGTGGCCCTTGTCTTGCAATTCCCTGATTCTCTTTTCCAACTCTTCAGTACTACTCTTATGTCCCTCCAGCATGTTGGACAATTATGTCATTTTGGACTTAATATTCTGGATTTCATTTTCATGTTTTTCTGTTATTTCCAACAGGCTATACTCAGTCTGTCTTGTGATGAATTTTTTAAGTTCTTGTACCTCTTTATCCATACTTTCAATTTGTTTTTTTATCTTTTGCATTTTCTTCCATCTCTTATTTTTATAATGATCTTTTGCTTTCTTCATGAATGATCTCCTTGATATCTGCCCACAACTTATCTGTTCTTCGATAATTATGTTCAATACCTTAAAGTGATTCCTATAATAATCTCGACATTCAGACATAATTGACTGAAGAGCATATTTTTGTTCCTATGGATTTATTCTTTTCTTCAGCTTCAATTTGAACTCACATATGATAATTAATGGTTTGACCCACAGTCTGTGCCAGGAAATCTGGAGGACCGCTATCAGGCCAACAGATTGAAAGAAGTCTGTTATTTGTTCCCATTCCCAAAAAGGGTGATCTGACTAAATGTAGAAACAATCAAATAATATAATTAATATAATATGCAAGCAAAATACTGCTGAAGATCATTTAAGAATGATAGAAACATTACAGAGATAGGTAACTGTCAGAAATACAAGCAGGAATTAGAAGAGGCCATGGCATCAGGGACATCATTGCTGACATCCAGTGGATTCTACCTGAAAGTAAAGAAAACCGTAATAGTGTCTATATATGCTTTATTGACTATGCAAAGGCATTTCACTGTGTTGATTATAACAGTTATGACTAACATTGAGAATAAGGAAATCCCAGAGCAATTAATTGTGCTCATGTGAAACTTATACCTAGACCAACAGTCTATTGTGTGAACAGAGCAGGGCACTCCATGGTTTAAAATTAAGAAGAAAATGTGTCAGGGTTGTATTCTCTCTTCATTCCTATTTAATCTGTATACTAAGAAAATTATTTGAGATACTATACTTTATTTAGGGGAATGTGGTATCAGAACTTCTAGTAAAAAAGGGAGACTTATCAATAAACTGCTTTATGCAGATGACATAACCTTGCTTGCTTAATGAGGAGGAATTGAAGCACTTGTTGCAGAAGACCACGAAATACAGCCTTCAGTGTGTATTCCATCTCAATGTCAAGAAAAGAAAGATTCTTGCCACTGGACCAACAGGCAACATCATAATGGATGGAGAGGATATTGAAACTGTCAACAGCTTCATCTTACTTGGATCCACAGTTAACTCCCTTAGTACCATCAGTCAGGACAAAAGGAGATGTATTGCACTGGGAAAATCTATAGTTAGGGACCTCTCCAAATTATTGACAAGTAATGAGATGGGTCAATTCTTTGAGTGAAGTGGTGGGAATGAGTGTGTTTGAGATGGCAAGGTTGGCACAGAATAGGACAGCATTTAGTGCTCTTGTACATAGGGTCACTATGAGTCGCAAGTGACTCGATGGCATGTAACAACAACAAGTATATCAGTTTGAGGACTAAGGTGTGTATGATTCAGGCTATGAAATTTCTGACCATTTGCTATGCATCCGAGAGCTAGAAAGTGAATAAGGATGCCTTTGACCTGTGGTGTTGGATAAGAGCACCGAGTATCCCCTGAATAGTCAAAAGAACAAACAAATGTCTTTGAGAGGGTGCAGCTGGAGTGTTCTTCAGAGGCAAAATTGATGAGGCCTTGCCACACATGCTTTGGGCATATAGCTAGAAGGGGATATTCCTTAGCGAAGGATATGATGCTAGGAAGGGTGAAGATCAGTGAAGGAGTGGAAGACTCTTGACCATGTGAATTGATGCTGTGACTGCTGCAATGAGCTCTTCTATGTCAAGAAGTCTGAAAATGCCACAGGATAGAACAGGACTCTGATCTTTTTTTTATAGGGTCACTTTAAATAGTCAACTTGACAGCACCTAATAACAACAGCTCATATATTGGGACTTACTGCTTGGGAATAGAGATAGTTAAGATTGTTTTAGAAGCAGGCGTTGATGTTCTTTGGCAACCACCTTAAGGCTATAACAGCAGTCCTAAGTAACCATCAATCATAGTTAATGGAGCTCTTGTAAATATGGAGAAAGGACTTAGATAGGAGTTTTCTCTCAGTATGACTGAGGACAAATTAGATGAGTAAAAGATAAATGTTTCTCCCTATGCTGGTCATCTGATTATACAACAGAAAGCTTGTGCAAAACAATGTCGGATAGTAATTGATCCTTTTCTGTGATCTAAGTGAAGATGATTACTTAGCCTTGGAAAAGTGAACTTGTTTTTAGGGGTTTGGGTTTTTTTCCTCTTCGTGTGACCCTGAGGAAGTTGGTGGACTTCTCCATGCTCTCTTCTACTGTATTAGGGCCCTCTTGGCCACTCATCTTTCTAAATAAATGTCAGGACACGATTACCTTAAACTCAATTATATTACCAATGATAAATGAGCTTAAAGTGAGTTTGGAAAACACCATTTTGAATGCCTTGATTAACGTGCTATAATTATGCAGGGCTGTTAATACAAGTAATGAAACTGAGATTCTGTCAAGGTACTACATTGCCTAATCATATAAAATATATTTCTACATCCAGTGGGGGAAAAAGAACAATTATCTAAGTTATTACCATGTAGATGAAAACCTCTCAAAAGTAAATAACTTTTCAATTTCTTACTGATTTATTTACATTAAGGAAAACTTTTCGAAAATATTCTTAAATGTATTTTTCCCAATTTACAGTATGTTTATAGCAATAATAATGTATGATAATAATATAGTGACATAAGAATAAAATTTTAAAATAAAAATGACAAAAAATCTAAGGATCGTGCTTAGTATTATATTTCTGAGTGGAACAGTGCTCCTCAGAATTTTCATAGGTAGAAAGTTTGAGAAGCAATCACTAAGCCTTTCTTCCAAGACACTGTTGCGTAAATGAAACTGCTTCAGTTAGGAGTTGACTGCTTAACCATTTGCACCAACTAGAGATTCTAGAGACATCATTACATTTACAGTTCTTCAGAGGCTTTAGAATAAAAATGGTAAAATAGAACAAGATATTTCTATGTATCTTCACCTATCTTTTCCTCATAGTTACATCTTATATACCAAAGACATATTAAGAAATTGATGCTGTTTTAGCATTGGTAACTCAACTATAGACCTTATTTAAATTTCATTAGTTTTTACATGTGTTGCTTTTATATTTTTGCCATAGAGTTCTATGGAATTTTGTCATAAGCCTAGATTCGCATAGCCACCATCTACCATGACACAGACTACTCAATCACCTCAAAGCAACTTCCTCTCCAGTCACACCTTCCCACAAATTTTGCCCCTGGTAATCAGAGATTTCTTAGTCATCACTACAATGGTATAGTTTGAAACCATTACACAAATGAAATCAGATAATAAGTAACTTTTTGATATTTACTTCCTAAACTCTCAGCACAATGCCTTTGAGATCCATTCAGGTTGCTGCATGGATCGTTAGCCTGTTCTTTTTAAATATTGAAAAGTATTCTAGTGGATGAGACGGATTGACAAAGGAACTGGGAAAATGGGAATAGGTGTGTTAGAAACTCTGAAATTCGTTCAGAATAGAACAGAGTTCAGAGATATTGTACACAGAGTCACTATGAGTAGCAGGGAACTTGACAGAATTTTACTACAACAACATACGGATATATCAGAGTTTGTTTGTCAATCCACCCACCAAAGGACATCTGAGTTGCTTCAGTTTGGGTGATTATAAATAAAGCTATGAATATTCATGTAGAGGTTTGTGTTAATCAAAGTTTTCATTTCTGCAGAAAAAAATCTCAGTAGTATGACTACTGAGTCGTATGGTAAGTGTATACATAACATTGTAAGAAACTGTCAAGCTGTTTCCAGATTTGTTGTGTGGTTTTATATTTCTAACAGCAAAGCACAAGTGGGCGTGATGCAGATGACACAACATTGCTTGCTTAGTGAGGAGGACTTGTTGCAGACGATCAAAGAATGCATCCTTGTATGGATTGCATCTTAATGTCAAGAAATAAAAGAGTTTTACCACTGGACAAATAGGCAGTATCATGATGGATGGAGAGCAGATTGAAACTGTTAACAGCTTAATAATCTTGCTTGGGTCCACAATTAACACCCTTGATTTGAGCAGTTAGGAAATAAGGAGATACATTGCACTGGGAAAACCCACAGTTAGGGACCTTTCCAAATTATTTAACAGCAGTGATGTCAGTTTGAGGACTAAGGTGCATCTGATTCAGCCATCATCATTGCAGTTACTAGGTATGCATCTGAGACCTGAACAATGAATGAGGATGACAGCAAAAAGGATGCCTTTGATCTGTGGTGTTGGAGGAGAGCACTGAATATCCCATAGATGGCCAAGAGAACAAAAAAATATGTCTTTGGAGAGGGTGCAGCCAGAGTGCTCTTTGGAGGCAAGAATGATATTGTGGACATATTTTGGACATGTTGATAAGAGGTGCTATTCCTTGGAGAGGGACATGATTTTTGGAAAGGTGGAAGGCAGGCGAAGGAGAGGAAGCTCCTCAACTGGGTGAATTAATATGGTGATTGCTGCAATGGACTCTGTGTGCCAGGGAGTGTGAGAATAGCACAGGACAGAATAGGGTTCAGATCGTTTGTTCATAGGGTTATTATGAGTTTTACTCAACTCGATGGCACCTAACAATAACAACAAACAACATAGTGCAGAATGCAGGAATGGATAGGAAAGAAGTCCAAATGGAAACATGACTTAGTAGGAACAAGTGAGCAGAGAGCTATTGTCTCCAAACAAAATGTGTATGAATTATTGAATAGAAAAATCATTTGCTCTGTAAACTTTCCTTCAAATCACAATAAAACTAATTTAAAAATATATAAACAAAGTATCTCAGAAAACTTCTATACATGTCACAGCTATGTCTTTAGGAGTCAATTTCATAGACTTGAATTTCTGGATTTTACTTACTTTATACTAAGCTTGTTTTTCCTTCTAACTGTGTATAGTCTGGCCATATAAAAGGCCAAGTAGAAAGCATCTTCACAGATCATTTATATGTAAATATATGGGACCATTTCATGATAACAACCCAGAGAAGAGTGATAAGAACCTATCTTTGCATATTAGAAAAACTAAATTTTAGGCCTAGCTCCATTTCTAATGAAATCCACGACCTTGAGCAAGTCACATAATTTCCTTAATCTCCAGTTTTCTCATCTGTGGAATGAATTTGGACCATATGATTTTGAAAGTCCCTCTGTCTTGAAAATTATATTACGCTGTCAGCTCTCATTTTTACTAATTTGGAGGAGCAATGAGCTGCTACTACAGCACAGTAGATTAATCCTCTCTGTGCCTAATTGGCATTGGAAGTGACATAAAGTAGTTATAGGAAGGGATGTGGCTGAGGGAGCTGCAAATGGGCATAAACTGAAAGCAGCCATTAGTCTGGGGGTTGTCCTCCTGTTATTGGTCCCACTACCCACCTATTCTTGACCAATCTCAGAGATGGAAGCTGACCTTGGGCTTTCAGTCTATACAATCTTATTTTGTTGATCCTGAGCTCATATTTGTTACCTGAAAACCTTTTTTTCAAACATATTAAAATTCCAGAACTTTGTTATGGTATTTATCTAATAATACTAGTGAGCTCTGGTGGCATAGAGGTCAGAAGCTGCAATTCTGAAGGCACACAGTTCAAAGTCACCTACCAGCTGCTCCACAGGAGAAGGATAGGCAATCTCCTCCAGTGCAATTAGCTGCCTCTGAAAACCCTCCAGAGGGTCAGCTGTGGGTAGATTCCAACCCCATGGTACTCAACAACAAAAGGGACAAAAAAATAGTTGTTTAAGGGTGCCTAATGTACAATGAGGGTCATTCTGGAAGCCTAATGGTAAGGAATTACACTGGCAACCCAAAGGTATGTAGTTAGAATTCATCCTCCATGGGAGAAATATGGTCAGTCTCCTACTGTGCAATTCACTGCCTCCAAAAACCTCCTGGAGGGTCAACTATGGGTTATTTCTTACTCAACAAGTCTACGATGAAGGATCTTATTCAGCAGTTTTAATCCACAAATGTTCTCTACATGAAGAAAGATGGGCAATCTCCTCTAGTAAATATTATTGTTGCTGTATGTGGCATTGAGTAGATTATGACTCATGGAGACCCTATGAACAGTGACTCTGAACCTTGCCCTGTCCTGAGGCAATTCACCATCTCTGATGTACCTTCCCCCATTGCAATAGTCACTGTGTCAATCCATCTTATCCAGAGTCTTCCTCCCCTGCGATGACCTCCAACCCATCTAAGCATGATTTCCTTCTCCAAGAACTGGTCCATCCTGGCAACATGTCCCAGATATGTGAGATGGAGCTGCATATTCTTTACCTTCAAAGAACAACTTCGTTTTATTCTCTCCAGGACAGACCTGTTTGTTCTCTTTGCAAAAGCATTAGTGTGGATCACAATTTGTGGCTAATTTTGAGAAAAATGGGAATCTCACAAAACTTGATTGTGCTCATATAAAACCTATACCTAGAGCAGGAAACTGTTGTCTGAACAGAGCAAGGGATCACTGTATGGTTCAAAATAAAATTTAAAAAGAAAAGAGTGCATCAGGGATGTATCCTTTCTTAATACCTTTCAGTATAAATGCTGGACAGATCATTTGGGCCGGTGAACTTTAGTGAAGAAGAATGTAGCATCACAATTGAAGGAAGACTCATCAACAATCTGTGTGATACAGATGACACAAGCTTGCCTGCAGAAACTGAGAAGGACTTGAAATATTTCCTGCAGAAGGTCAAGGACCACATCCTCAATATGGATTACATCTCAACATCAAAAAAGCAAAGATCCTCACAACTGAGTCAATAGACAATAAATATTTATTACCTTGAAATTTGATCCATGGATATTATTAATCATTACTGACTTTATGGTAGTAGGTTTTGGTTAATCTGCAATGAATAAGGAAGATTGAAGAAGAATTGAAGACTTCAAATTGTGGTGTTGATGAAAAATATTGAATATACCATGGATTGCCAAAAAAATAAATAAATATATCCTGTAAGATATGCAGCCCATAATATCCTTTCAAGGTTACAATAACAAACACATTACCTCATGATTTTGAATATGTTGTCAGGGGGTCCAGTCTGGAGGAGAAACACATCATGGTTGGTAAAGTAATTATGTTATGTGCCATCGAGTCACCTGTGACCCATAGCAACACTATGTAGAGCAGCTCCAAAACTTACCCTGTCCTGAGCCAGTCTCATTAATTCTGACACACCAATGCCCATTATCCCAGTTACTGTATCAATCCATCTCATCTGGATCTTACTCTCCTGCACTGTTATTCTACTCTTCCACTCATCAAGTCCTCCAAGGACCAGTCTCTCCCTGCCATGTGCCCAAAGCATGTGAGATGAAGCTTCAAATACCTACTCCCCAGTGAGAAACTTAGTTTCACCCTCTCCAAAGCAGACTTATTTGTTTTCTTGGCAGCCCATAGTATGTTCAGGACTCTTCTCCAGCACCACAAAACAAAGTCATCAATTCATCATCTATCATTCTTAGTCATTGTCCGGCTCTCTGATGTATACCAAGTACTTGTGAAGACCATGGCATAGATTAGATGCACTTTAGTCTCTAGACTGATATCATTACTTTTCAGCACTCTGGAGAGGTCCTTGACAGCAGATTTTCCCAATGCAATTCATCCTTTGATTTCCTGATGGCTGGTGCTAAGGGTGTTGATTGTGGAGTCAAGCAAGCTGTAATTGTTAACAACCTGTCTCTTCTCTATCCATCATGGTGCTGCCAATTGGCCCAGTGATGAGAATCTTTGTCTTCTTAATGTTGAGCTCCAGTTCATATTGAAGACCACAGACCTTGTCCTTCTGCAGCAAACACTTCAGGTCCTCCTCAATTTCAGCAAGCAAAGTTATGTCATCTGCATAACGCAGGTTGTTGATGAGTCTTACAATCAAGTGTTCTGGAATTCCCATTTTCCTCAAGGTTAACCTCAATTTGTTGTGATCCAGATAGTCAAATGCCTTTGCATAGTCAATGAAATATAAATAGACATTCCTCTGGTACTCTTTGCTTTCTGCCAAAATCCCTCTGACATTGGCAATAATATCTCTAGTGCCACCACTTCTTCTAAACTCAGCTTGTATTTCTGGTAGTTCTCTGTCAAAGTACTGTTCCAGTCATTTATAGATAATCTTCAGCAGGTTTTTCCAGCTTGTGATATTAGTGATATTGCTCGATAATTTTCACACTCTGTTGAGTCACCTTTTGGAATGGAAATAAATATGGAATAGGTTTGAGGCCTTGAATATTAGTGAACGAGGACCAGATTAGCTGTAGGAACATATCAATAATATTATTCATGAAGAATGTAAAAGATCATTACAAAGAAGGAAGAAAACCAAAATGATTGTCACAAGAGACTTCTAAATATTGCACTAGAGTGCAGAGAAGCCAAAACAAAGGGAAGAAATCAAGAAGTTAAGGAGTTGAAGAAAAGATTTAATGACAGTTCAGAAAGGCAAGGCAAAGTATTATAATGAAACGTGCAAGGAGCTGGCTGTAGTTGGAAATCCAAAAGGGCTGAACTCACTCGTCATTTCTTAAGCGGAAAGTAAAGTCTAGGATTAGTGAAAAAGAAGAGTCTCAGTGAATTAGATTGGTACACTAGCTGCTACAATGAGCTAAAAGACAGTGGTGATCTTGAGGATGATATGAAATCAGGCACTGTTTCTTTCTGATGTATATCAGGATGCAATGAGCTAGAGCTAAGATGACCTAATATTAAAAACAAACCTGCTTCTGACTGGAAAGCAATAAAGAGTGTAATCTATAGACATCTTTAAAAAATTGAGAAAGCCTCTGAGACCACATCGCCAAGTAACATTTTTAAAATAAGTAAGATTATAAAGAAGCAAATTAATTTGATGTGTGTCTGTGTGTGTGTGTGTGTGTGTGTGTGTGTGTGAATCCAACCTCAGGATCTCTATGAGCATCATTTTCCACTACACTGTAGCCTCTTGAAATGCTGCCATGTTTTCATTAATTTTTTCAAAGTACCCAAGACAATGCATGATTCATACAGGATGCACAATAACTCCTTGCCTACTTATTATTTGTTGTTATTATTGTTGTTTTGTGCCATCAACTTACCTATGATTCCTAGTGGCCCCTATGTACAATAGCTCTGAGCACTGCTCTATCCTGAACTTCTCTCACTGTTTCTGACTCATCTACCACCATTATTCCAGTTACTGTGTTAATCCATCTCATCCAGTGTCTTCCTCTCCTGTACTGTTTCTCGACCCATCCAAGCATGATGTCCTTCTCCAGGGACAGGGACTAGTCCCTCTTGGCCATGTGCCCAAAGTATGTGAGATGGAGCTTACTCGTCTTTAATATCTTTTTTCCCTTCCCATCCTCCTCCTTTCTCCTTCTTTTGTTTAATATGTCTCTCTATGACTATAAATTTTTTTGTTTGGGGATTTCTCTCCACTTATTTCAATTGGTTCTCATATAACTCTTCATATTCTGTATTTTTTGTAATTTTAATTATAATCAATCAATGCCTTGTATCACTAAAGTTTATTTGGCTTACCTACCTCTCCAGGTCTTGTATGGCACTTCACTCTTAATTATCTCAAACAAATTCAAACTCATGTTTTAGTCACTTCTGGCCCATAACAACCTTCCATCAACATTCTGAGGCTGTAGGTAATAATAAGATGAGAATGAAGGGACAGCAGAAACCCCGTTTTTTATAAACCCCCATTAACGCTAGAAGCAGAAGCGGGCCATAAAAATTCTTAGCTTAGGACAAACACGAGTGCCCCGGGTAAAGCCTGGTCTGTCCTTGAAAAGTAAAGGATTAACTAGCGTCTACGTGACACAAAAGAGGTAAAGGCGGGCAAAGTAGCCAGCCCATCAAAAGTCAACCCACCAACCATGATCGCAATCCCCCTGCCCTAACAGGGGCGCTCAAAAGAGCTATAAAAGCAAGTGGGAAGGGAAACTTGGGGCTTTTTCCTTCACCACCTTCCTGAGGAAGGAGTAAAGTCTCCACGCATGGAAATAATATAATAAACGCTCTTGAAATTTCAGACGTGTTTTTAGATTTCTTTGAGGGGCATTTCGTGGGCAGAACAGAGAAGGCTGCTTATCTTTCTCCTAGAGATATACTAAAGGATTTGAACTACTAGAGATGTGTAACCTTTGGGTTAGAAGCACAATTTTTAAAAATTTATTTATTGTTTTATTAT
>NW_006399834.1:1436060-1437110 GCF_000299155.1 Elephantulus edwardii
ACTGATTTCATCTCCTTGTCAAAAATCAGTTAACCATAAATAGATGGGCTAATATCTGGGTTCTCAATTCTATTAATTAATCTATGTGTCATCATTGTACCAGTGCCATGCTGTCTTGACTACCTCGGCAGTGTAGTAGGATTTGAAATCAGGGAGTGAGATGCCTCCTACCTTGTTTCTCTTTTTAAGGAATGTTTTACTTATTTGGGGTCTCATTCCATTCCAAATGTAATTGGAAATTGTCTTTTCCATCTCGTTGAAGAATGGTATTGGTATTTGTATTGGGATTTCACTGAATGTGTAGATAGCTTTTGGTAGGGTTGTCATTTTCACAATATTGAGTCTTCTTATCCATGAACAAGGTATATTCTTCCATTTCTCCAGGTCTCTTTTTGTTTCTTATAGTAATGTTTTGTAATTATCTTTGAATAGATCCTTTGTGTTTCTAGTTAGATTTACTCCTAAGTATTTAATCTGTGGTTAGCTATTGTGATGAGTATCATTTTCTTTGCTTCAGTTCTATATTCTCTTTGTCACAGTAAAGAAATCCAATTTATTTTTGTATGTTGATCTTGTACCCTGACACTTTCCTGAATTGGTCAACTATGTCCAGTAGTTTTCTTGCTGAGTCTTTAGGGTCTTCTAAGTGTACTATCATATCATCTGCATATAGAAATAATTTTACCTCCTCTTTGCCAATTTGGATACCTCTTATTCCTTTCTCTTGTCTTATTATTATCTCTAAGACTTCCAATACAATATTGAACAGGAGAGGTGATAGTGGACATCCTTGCCTAATTCCTGTTTTCGAAGGGAATGCCTTTAATCTCTCTTCATTGAGAACAATGTTGGCTCTCAGGTTTGCAGATTTACTTTTTACTATGTTGAAGAAATTCCCCTCTAATCCTATTTTATTGATTGTTTAAATCAGGAAAGGGTGTTGGATTTTGTCAAAGGTCTTTTCTGCATCAATTGATAAGATCTTGTTCTTTGCTCTCTTAATGTGATGAATTACACTGATCACTGATTGATTGTTTTTCTTATGTTGAA
>NW_006399834.1:1447445-1452883 GCF_000299155.1 Elephantulus edwardii
TATTTATAAAAGTTGAATATGTTGTTTTTCAGAACTTCTTATATTATTGGAGATTAGAATATACATCATATGTTTGGGGGAGACAACTCAATTCACAATAGTTTATAAATACGCATTGAAAAGATGTATAATCAAGCAATCTGCCCATTTTATGCTTTTGTCGGGCAACTTTAGTACTGGGTTATTGCCTAGTTGCTAGTTCCTTTCTCTGAGCATATTGGTTCTTCTGATGTTGATGTACTGAAGAGAATAGTGTATTGCAATGTGTATGCAAGGAATTCCAACCAATTTTTCTATGGTTTGTATGTTAATTAATCGGATAATTGAAGTAAAATTGCATGCTAATGAATTAATTATATTCTAACATATGTGTTAATTGACCTGGACAATTTCCATTGTTTTATTTGGGTAATCTGGTTCTTCTGAGTTCAGATTCTTCATTTCTATATGAAGTTCTAGGGAATCTCAGTAGAACAAACTTGCTGCCCAAACTGAAAATTGGTTTTTACAATAGAATAATAAAGTTATTTCTCAAAATGTTATGAAATAATAAATTGAATAGGATCTCTGCTGTGGCTCAACTTTCAGTCAAACAATAGGCAAGCCAAAAGATTAATAATAACACCAGCAAAGTATGCATTCTCTAGAACAACCAACCATGTGAGATCAAAAGGTAATATATTCTCAGGGAGGAGGGCAGAAAGGGATAGAAAAATAGGACAAATGGAAATAGTAATGAGAGATAGAAGTGGGAAGAGTGCTATTACACTGTAGGGATTGCAGCGAGTGTCACGAAACAAAATGTGTGTCATCTGTTGACTGGAAAAATAATTTGCTCTGTAAATTTTCATTCAAATAAAATAAGACATTGAAAAAAATGTAAGAAAAGGTAATCTTTCATGTAAATGAACATAACATATAATGTTGATAAATTTATGCAATTATTGGTCCAGAAATCTTTAAGCTTCCTAGGAAATGAAGATAAATTGGTGATGCTTGAAACCAAGGCTTGTAGTCTCCTTTACCTCCTGAAATTGCTTTTTTAGATCATCTGGTAAAATTACATTTACTTTCATGGGTTTTTTTAATTGACATAAATAAAAATTATAATACTACTTTTCTATTGCGTTATTTAAATAAAGTAACTTTTAGAAAGTTAATAAAAAATACATTCTTCTTCTTGTTGTTATGTGCCATCTATCACCTGAGACTCATATTGACCATATGTACCCTATAGTTCTCAGCTGAATTAAACTCAGGTTTCTATAGTTCTCAGCTAAGTTAAACTCAGGAATTTTTCCATTGTCTCGGGTAGAGCCCCACACCCAGTTTATCCAGGGCAACAGTATTTCAAGAATGGCTAACTACAAGGCAGGGCAAACAAGCAGATGTTTCTCGACTGATAACCAATGTATCTTGTGCTTTTCCACTGCCCTGGAGTTTGAACTCATTGTATACTTAAGAATTTGTGACACCACCCTATAGTTAAAGATCTATCTAACTGCTACATGTGCTACGTGACTGCCGCAAGTGCTACGTGCAAATATGCTGTGTAAACCCTGAGCGAACACTGAACCAATGAATCCAAACTGTGCTTTCATCACCCAATGAGAAGCTGATACCCAGTTGTATCCCCCTAAAGTGTATAAAAAAACCCAACTTTGTCTGCTCGCGGTCGGCTCCTCTGTCTCCTGCGAGAGATATGTGTCAGCCCGGAGCTCCGCAATAAACCTCTTGCCTCTTGCTGTTGCATCAAGCCGGTGTCTTGGAGTCTTGGGTCTTTGCCGTCTGCTCGGGATAGGACCACCGGTTTGGGGGTCTTTCAGTTGCTACTCAGCACTCTGGAGAAGTCCCTGATAGCAGACTTCCCCAAAGCAATTTGTCTTTTGATTCTCTGACTACTGGTACTGAGCAAGTGGAAATTGTTAACAATCTCAAACTCTTCTCCATTCATCATCAAGCTGCCAATTGTCCCAGTGGTCGGAATCTTTGTCTTTTTGATGTTTCACTGCAATCCATATTAAAAATTACACCCCTTGACCTTCTGCAACAAACACGTCAGGTCCTCCTCAGTTTCAGCAAGAGGTTTGTGCAATCAATAACGGCTGATAAGAGTTCTCAATATGTTGTTGGTAAGCAGTATTTGTCCTTATGGGGCTGAGTTAGTTCACTTAGTATAATGTTCTCCAGTCCCTCCCATGTTAGGTAATAATTTACACAACCATTGCTCCTGTGTACTGTATAATACTCCACTGTATGAATGTACTATATTTTCTAAACTCATTTCATTGTGGTTGGACATCTAGGCTGTTTCCATGTTCTTGTGATCATGAATAATGCTGCTATGAACATTGGTGTACAAGTCTTGTTTTGCGCTTCACTTCTCATTTTCTTATATTCCAAGTAGTGGAATAGCTGATAGCTGGATCGTATTGAATTTCCATAAGACCATTATTGTAGAATGTGTATAAGGGTGCAAGATGGGGAGGGGTGAGCAGAGGGTTGAGAGATTAGTCATAGGGTCACACAATTTGATGGGTGGAGAGAGGAGTGAGTATAGGAAAGGGGGAAGATCTGGTGTCAATAACAGTGTATACAAACTTCATAAGTAAATCATTATAAAAGAAACATTTTTAAAGAGAAAAAATGTACTTTTCTTGTTTTTAGGTGCCATCAAATTGACCACACTCATAGCATCCTGATAATCAGTCCTGATATCCTGTCCTTTCTTCACCCTCTCCACCTTGCTCACACTCACTGTTGCAGTCACTGTTTTGGTCCATCTTATCGAAAATCTTTCTCTTTCTGATCATATACCTTCTCCCACCTGACGTTATTTTCAAGATCTGGTCCCTCCCAGCATCATATCCAAAACAGTAGAGACAAAACGTCACCATCCTTGCCTTTATTGCGGCCCCTGATTGCATTTCCTCCAAGACAGATCTGTTTCTTCTTTTGGTATTCCACCAAATAGTCAGTAGTCTTTGCCAAACACAGTTTAAAGATAACTATTCTTTATCCACTCAATTGTTAGGTTGCTTCTCTTTGCTATTATGAATAATGCTGTAAGAAACATGTATTTGAGGGTTTGAAGATGTAGCTTGATGGTAGAGCATAGTGTCTCATGAGCCACGGTTTCCATGTTCAGGTTCATTCCCCATCTCAGGTAAGTATATATTTGCATATATCTGTGTTACATCTCTGATTTCTTTGGGTTACATTCACAGTAGTGGGGTAGCTGGATCAAATGGTAATTCTATTTCCAACTTTTTAAAGAAGTGCTAGATTGCCTTCCATTATGATAACACCATTTACACTCCCATGAGCAGTATGTCAGAGCTCCTGTCTCTCCTTATCCTCACCAGCATTTGCTCTTTGGTGTCTTCTTGAACTTTACTCTTGTTTTGGGGATGAAATGATACATGCTGTTATTTTTATTTGCAACTCTCTAATAACTAGCAATTTTGAGTCCTTTTTTGCATGTGTTTGTTGGCCTTCTAACTTTCACAGTGTAAATATTACACTGCATTGTAAAACAATGACCTCATGAAACATTAAACAACATGGATGAGTCTGCAAGTCATTATGCTGAGTGTAATATCTCATTCACAAATGGACAAACACTGCATAAGAAAATTATTGTAAAAACAAGGTTGAGATTGGTGGAAAGGAAGGCAGAGGGAAGGGTGAAAAAAGAATGGATAGTTGGTGATTGGTACACTAGAATGGGTGAAAGTAAGCCCAGTCTGAAAGGAGCAAATAATAGAAACTTGTATGTACGGCAATGAATAGCCTGGAATAGGACAAACATTACAAAGAGATTGGAGGAGTGGAAGGGAGGAAAACATGCATGCATGAATGAAAACCAATCACTTTGTAAACTTCCATTAAATAATCTTTTATGTAAAACAGGGAACATTTTCCCATTTATTTAGGCTTTCTTAATGTTTCTCACATACGTGAGTTGTAGTTTTCTTTGTATCACTAGTTGAGTTTATTTCTAATTATCTCCATGTGTGATTAACTATTATAAATGGTGTATTGTGAAACTGACCCATCACTGACTCTCCAGGGGGTTTTCAGAGACAGTTAATCACATGGGAAGAGATTGCCCATCCTTCTGCCATGGTTCAGCTGATGGCATCAAACTGCTTGCCTTCAGGATTGCAGCCCAGAAGATGTTGTGGCAGTAGAGAGAGACATTATTGCCAATGTCAGATGGATCTTGGCAAAAAACAAAGAGTACTGGAGTAATGTCTGTCTATCTGTGTTTCATTGTACAAAGGTATTTGATTGTGTGGATCACAACAAATTTTGGCTAGCCTTGAGGAGAATGGGAACCCCAGACACTTGATTGTGCTCATGTGAAAACTATACTGTGATCAAGAAGCAGTTCTCAGAACAGAGCAAGGAAACACTGCATGATTCAAAATCTGGAAGGCAGTTTGGCACTTCCTCAAAAAGCTGAACATAGACATTCCATACGACCCAACTATTCCACTACTTGAAATATACCCCGAGAATATGAGAACTGAGGCACAAACTGAGATTTGTACACCAATGTTCATAACAGCATTATTCACCATCACAAGAACATGGAAATAGCCCAAATGTCTAACCACAAATAAATGAATCGAGAAATTATGGTACAGTCACATAATGCAATGCTATGCAGCATGCAGGAATAATAACTTTTTAAATTATTACCTAATTTGGGGGTACTGGAGAGCATTATTCTGAGTGAACTAACTCAGTCCCACAAGGATAAATATTGAATAAGACTGTTATTGTAGAAGAAGTATAAGGATCAAGGAGGGGCGGGAGAGGCTGGAAGCAGAGAGATGTGGATATACAGGGGGGATAGGGGATTAATCATTGGATTGTACAATTTGATGGGTGGGGGGTTTGGGAAATTGAAAGAAATTGTTTGAATTTGTACTAGAATTTTGTAAATAAGCTATTGGAGAAAAAGTCAGCTTAGGGAGGGGGAAAGGAGAGAGAGGGGCTAAAACTTGCAAAAACGAATGAAAATCTAACTGCTGTAAACTTTTGTTAAAATGACAATTAAAATTAAAAAAAAATCATTTAAAAAAAGGAAAAAAAATCAGGAAAGGAGTGTGTCAGGTATGTGTCCTGTCTCCACAACTTTTTAATCTATATGCATAACAGATCATTCAGGAGCCTGGGCTTTATGAGAAGGAATATAGCATTAGGATTGGGGGAAGAATTATTAACAACCTATACTATACAATATGACTTTGATTTCATACCACCTGAATTTCAGAATCATCTCAGGAACAGGTTTGAGGCCTTGAGCACTAATGAGCTAAGACCAGATGAGTTGTGGGAGGATGTCAAAGATATCATTCAGGGAGAGTGTAAATGGTCATTACAAAGACAGAAGAGGAAGAAAAGACCAAAATGGATGTCAGAAGAAA
>NW_006399834.1:1454670-1459646 GCF_000299155.1 Elephantulus edwardii
GGCACATAAGAACACATACTATACAGACGACAAAACCATACTTGCTGAAACTGAGGGGGTCCTGAAGCACTTGCTGCAGAAGTCAAGTCCTGTAGTCTTCAAAATGGATGACATCAAGTTCAACATCAAGAAAACAGAGTCTCACCACTGCGCCAGTTGGCAGTACCATGATAGATGGAGAATGTAAAGTCACTGAGAAAGGACAGAACCCAGTTCACACGAAGAAAGTTAATTGAGGAGAAACTTCTGAGCTGGGTCTTAAGCAGAAAACCAGCCCCCACTAAAAGTTAGAGAGAGGTTTAATATTCTCTTACAAGGAAACTGGAGAAGGTGATGCTCACAGATATTTTTTACAAGATAGAGAGGTGGTCTGGGGTTTCAGACAGCTATTTCTGGGAAAGGAGGTAGAGTAGCTTCATATCCTTGACAGAGAAACAGCACACTTGCTGCTTCCTGTGATTGGATCATTTCAGTAACCATTCTGGAAGAGGAAGGAAAGGGCTCTGCAGTCGAAAGAGAGAAGAGATTGATCTTACTAGGCTTCACAATCAGTACTCTTGGCACCAACAGTCACAAAATCAAAAGATGAATTACACTGGGAAAATCTGCTACCAGGGACCTCTCCAGAGTCCTGAGAAGCAGCGATGTCAGTCTAAAGACTAAGGTATGCCTGATGCATTTGCAATTACTTGCTGTACATCAGAGAGCTGGACAATGACTAAAGATGACAGAAGAAGAATCGATGCCTTTGAGTTGTGGTGCTGGAGAAACATCTTGAACAAACCATGGACCACCACAAAAACAAATTGTTCTGTCTTGCATTAGGTGAAATAAAGTTTTTCCTTGTAGGCTACAATTTTGAAGCTCTGTCTCACATACTTTGGGCATGTAGCCAGGAGAAGGACATCATACTTGAAAGGGTGGAGAGACAGCACAGGAGAGGAAGACTCCAGATGAGATAGATTGATACAGTAACTGGGGCATTTATGGGGGGCGGGGTAAGTGTGTTGAAATCAGTGAGATTGATTCTGGACAGGGCAGGCTTCAGAACTAGGACTTGTAGGTGACTTGACAGCATGCAACAACAATAATATTGTAAATGGTATTACTTTCAAAGTTTTCTTCTCTGTGTTTTCTTTGTGGCTGTAGAGGAATCCTATAGACTTGTGTCTGTTGATTTTGTATCCTTCTACTCTACTAAACTTGTCTACTAGCTTTGCCAAGCTAGTAGTGCAGGAGAGCTAGTGTAAAGCAGTTGGATTCTCTGTAGGCTGTTTGGTTGATTTTTATTTCATTCACAATTGTGTGTGAGGTGATTGGATTTGCTGGATTTAGCTAACAATGAGCTATAGGCTGGAAGCCTCTTATTTAGATCACTCAGGACCAGGTAGGCAGTCCTTTGTATTTAAAAGTTGGTTGGGCCCTCAAGCCTCTGGACCTTGGGCCTGATGTTAATTGTATTTGGGACAAACATTCTTCTAAGTAGTACAGCAATGGTCTGTCAATTTGCTGTACTGAGGTAACTTGAAGTTAGTGTGATGCTGAAAGATGCGTCACAAGTGTATCAAATACCATAATGGTTATCCATGGTGGACAGTGTTTGGTAGACCTCCCAGATTAAGACAGGCTTGGAAGCAGGAGTAGAATCCTTTTTCTAAACAACATGCCTCTAGAAACTCTATTAACTTAGAGAAGAGATGATAGTTATAGAACAGAGTTCAGGTTTTTGTGTTCATAGGATCATTATGAGTAGTGCTCGAGTAGAAGATGGCACTTAACAACAACAACAGCTCTGAAAGGGTTTGTTGTTTTGGTTTGTTTTTTAACCCTTGGGATTTTCTATGATAAAATTTTAAAAAGACATCTGTTCTTCTTGAGTCTTCATTGTTTATTTTCACATATTCAGATACGTAAGAAACAACTGAAAATATCATGGCTTAGATCAGGAACACCTTAGTCTTTAAACTGGCATCCTTTCTTTTTATTAACTGTCCTCTGAAAATTTCTATATTGTGTTCTTTTAAAGAGTCAGTAATTTGCTTCTTCAGAGAGAGAGCCATCAGAAACTCTTAACAGTCTTCTCACATTTGTGAGAATAGCATTTCAGAGCTTTTTAGTGTTAAAAACGTCAGGCGTTTTATTTGGTCTTATGAGTCTTAAAAGCAAGAAAACATGTTCACTTGTTTGATCTGTTTATTTCTTAGAACTCCAGAAGTGTAAAGAAATTTACATAATAAAGAAAAACTTTGATGATATAATCTGGCTTTCACATATTAAAATACCAGCTAATTCTAGATGGCTTAATTTTTCTATCAGTTCTAGTCATTTACTTGGCCGTTCATTCCCTGCTGCTTTACTTGCCCATTGGTTTGATAGATTACGTATCATAGTACAGTGGTAAACAGTATAGCTTCAGGATTTTTTCTTTACTAATTGTATGACCTTTTTCTGTAACCATCAGTTTCCTCAGCTTCAGGATGAAGCTAATAAAATTGTCTATCTTAGAAATATATTATAATAATTAGATGAGATATTGTGTTTAAAGCACTTAGAAGAGTCTCTGACACATATAAGTGGCTCAACAAAGGTCAAGTACTCTTATTAATACTCCATAAAGTTGTTAAGGAGATTAAACAAATGATTAATGTGAAGTTCTCAGCTAAGTATCTAGTATACATTAATCCTCCAACTAAAATGAGCTATTATTATTATTATTATTATTATTATGAAATATATATGTAGGGTTTGGAGACAAAATATAAGAAATATGTATGAGTCATTTTTAAAGATGCTTTCAAGGTTTTTTCTGCCTCTTCTTATTTCTACCTAGAATAGAAGCTAAGCTAGAAAAATAGACCTCAAGTTCTTTACTAGTATTTCTAGAAAATATCAAACAGACAAGATGAGATAAGCATTGTTAATTCTTTTTCTTTAAGACCAATTGTCAAGAAATTTGCCCCTGAGAATATGAAGGACATGCACTCCACTCTTCTTTAAATGCTTCAAACCAGGGAAAATAAAATTACAGGAGAGATGGGGTAGCAGTAGAGAAATTGTCTTTGATGACAGACTTTAAAAAATCATTTTATTTTAGCCTAGAAATGTGTATACTTAGAGAAGGTTTGATTGGAATCTTAAGCACCCTGACTTAGGAGATAAAAGAAATACTAAATGAGACCTAAGTCTCAAAAACTAGATAGAGGAAACACCTTTTAAAAGTCTTATAAAGGTAAATTTGAGAAATTTAAAACACGACTTCATTAACTAGAAGGTAATATATTTTAGAATTCATTATTTCAAGAAGTAATACTGATACGAAAGATTCTTATGAAATGGTAGTAGGCCATATATCACTATTAACAAAAGCTGAGAAAAAGGTGACAATAGGGAAGAAAAATCAGGCTCTTTTCTACAAGATTTCCTATGAGTTTTAGGAAACAAAGACTAACTCATAATTATCTGATCAATTTTGACCATGACTCTACTAAAGCAATTTTGTTTTTCTTTGCTGGATAAATAGAACCATTGGTTACTATTTTTTAGCTAAACTTACAAACTTTTATTATAGCTTGGAAAGTTTATATAGAAGAAAGAAAATTCTGTCACTTTCTCCAGTTTAATAATCCAGTAGTAAACCTCTATTAGAACAATCATGTTCAGGGCAAATCTAAAGTCTTCAGAATACATCTAAAGACATTTTTGTCTTCCTCTTAGAAACTATTAAATTCAATTGCATTCTTTGGTTAAATAATAGTCTTCAATGAGTGAAGGTACCATAAATAAACTGGTTTCTTCAGTTATTTGCAAAGATGTAATCCTTGTCCCTAATTATCTAGGGTGCTACCATTAGAGTCTCTTTCAAAGTTTTCAATAGTTTTAAATTGCACAACATTCCATAGGTGTCTGATCTGTAGATTTACATAATCATTAGTCCCATAAATAAGCATATCTCATACCAAACTTCTGAATCACTAAGCATTTATCTACAAGAATCTGTATCCTTTTAGCTATGCATATTTTATACATTTCTTTATATATCTAAGTGATGCATTATTGAAAACTTCTTATAACTACCTCTTGTGTGCTCTCTAATTTATCCATCTCATTGCAATTTGCAAGCCATTGCATCTCACTTTCAATTTTCCTATATGCAACTCACTACTCACCTTCATTTAGAAATTCTTTTACTTTTTCACTGCCATGGTCTTTTTAATATTTTTGTATTTTTTCCCTGAGAGGAATATGCTTATTCCCTCTTCTTTAATATGATCTCAAAAAAATTTTCAGAATTTCTGCAGACATGTTTACATGGTTAATATCTGCCAAGATCACCAAGAGCCATCTAGAAATTTTCATCTCTTTGTTAACTCTCTGCTTTGATACTTTTATCACTTTTTGCATAAACTGTTTACCATTAAGGAAACTGCTACTAAACTAAACACTTCACTAAATACTCCAACAAACTGTATTATAATAAATTCTTTTAGGATGGAAGAGGGGATAATAATCTTATTTCCTATCTGCTCAAATATTTTAAGTCTTCTTTTAACATATCATTTCTGAATATAATAATTAAAAAGTCAATATAGGCTATTGATACAGATTTCACATTGTGTAATCTGTACTAAAAGAGAAGCGATAGGAAGACAGTTTGTATTTATTTCCCACAATATCACAAACAAATTTTATATTTCAATTTGTCAGCCTTTTGTTAGTTCCTAAACCTAATATGTCAACCAAAGCAAGACTTTGCTCAGCATTGAGATTCTTCTCAGGGCCATGTCCAATATCCATGTGTGTTATTAAAACTTTATATGTACACAGCAAGCAAAGATAAAAATGGGATGATAAACTATTATTCACATATGTTTCCACTAGGTCATCAGAGTTCCCTTAAACATTGTTGTTGATGTTGTTGTTATGCAACGTCAAGTTGCTTGCGACTCATAGTGACCCTATGGACAACAGCTCTAAAC
>NW_006399834.1:1460826-1482568 GCF_000299155.1 Elephantulus edwardii
TCAATGATATTATTCTATAGTTTCCACACTCTGTTGGATCACCTTTCTTTGGAATTGGAACAAATATAGATCTCTTCCAGTTAATTGGCTAAGTGGTTATTCTCCAGAATTCTTGACACAACTTGGTGAGCACGTCCAGGGCAGCATATGTTAGCTGAAATATGTCAATTGGTATACCATCTATTCCTGGGGACTTATTTTTGCAATTTCTTTCAAAGCAGCTTGAACTTCTTCCTTCATCATCATAGGCTCTTGCTCATATGTTGTTTCATTAAATTCTTGCTCATATGTTGTCTCATTCTTCTGTGTCTGCTAATTCCTTTTGATACAATGACTCAGTATATTCTGAAAACCCTTAAACATTAAGGAATTTGAATAGTATGCCTTTGGTGTTTAGTAGCAGTTTCCTTAATAGTAAACAGTTAATGCATAAAGTGATAAAAATACCTAAGCAAAGAGTTAACAAAGAGATGAAATTGATTGTCTTAAACATTGTTTGACTTTTTTAAATATTTATTTACTCCACACTGCTCAATAACCCCATTCAGTTGGGCCACCTGCATGGCCCTGACTGGCATAGTGATACACAGGCTTATTATCTTACTATTTACTGGTTTTCTTTCTCAATCCTTTGTCTATCACTAACTTCTTACTATCTTTACCATCCGCAAAGCCAGCCACAATGGGGCCTGAGTGCTCTTTCATAACTCACCATGAACGTGATATCTTCATGCCCTGAGATGTTCTTCTTCCAAATACAACTTTTCTCTAACTGGGCAAACTCCCTTCTACTCTTTTAAACTAAAGTCAGCCAGTACCTCCTGTTGTATTCTTTTCAAAAGAGTTTATTTCCCTTTACCCAGGACTCATGGGTCCTATCCATGGTGAAGGACTCTAACTCACATCTCAGATACTAGGCTTGACTATGTGACTTGCTTTGGTCAATGACTAATGAATGAAGATGTCATATGTAATTTTTCTGTTCAGGAACTTTAAGAATCATTACACGATTCTTTCATCTTTTCTTCTGATATGAAAATAGTAATATATTTGATAACAGTCCTTATCCAGTTTAGAGTTCTGAGAGATAGAACAGGGTGCATCTAACCCATCTAACTTATTTGTTGATAGGTAATGAGAGCCAGAAAACAATCAGGCAAACAAAGTCTCTTCAAACCTTTTTTTTTGTCACTTAATTTTGATGTTGGTTGGTAGTGCAACACATCTCAGCAAAAGTTGGCAGATAATGTTGTTGTTATATGCCATCGATATGCCTGTGAATCATCGAGACTGTATTTACAATAAATCTGAACCCTCCGCTATCCTGCACCAGTCGCCTTGATTATTTATGACAACTGTACAGCATAAAGATTGCTGTTTAAGGACTGTTTTTCATGTTTCATTCTTAAAACAAATATATTCTTAAACTAATTAATAAACAAGGTACAACTGTAAATATTCCTTTAAAATAATGTTTATTAAAATATTGAAAAATATTTAATGAAGAATAACAAATTATGGATATAATACAATCTACTGAAAGAAAAGTTATAAAATATGTTCAGTATTATTTTATCTGCATAAAATGGCATTATTTAAAGGTACATTTAAATTTTATATTTTCTACATTTTCCAAGGGTAATATAATAATCACTTTTACAACAAGAAACCGAATATTGTTTCATTAAAATAATGTACCACTTTTAAAATGAGAAACAAAATATTATTTAAACATTGGCTTCTGTTCAAATACTATTTTCAGTTTTTCTAGGAAAACAGCATTTTTCCCCTTTGAGGAAATGATATTCTTTTTAGCATTTTGGTAATTTAAAACAAACAAACAACAATAACTAAAAAAACCAAAAAAGAACTCTATCAATCTTATATTGTGAAAACAGCAATAATCTCTTAACATTGGCAAGATACAAAGAAATAACTTCCCTAAAGCAATTAGCAAAATACCTTGTATACAATAATCATTCAATGTGTTATCTGTTTTTATTGTCCTATATTGTATTTCGCAGTGATAGTGACTTAGTGGTAACATGCTGGTAACCCAAAGGCAAGTGGTTCAAACTCACAAACTGCTCTAAGGGTTGGGGGAAGAACAATCTCCTTCAGTGTGATTTACAACCTTTAAAAACCCACTGAAGGATCAACTATGAACTAGTTCTGACTTAATGACATATAACAAAAATCTGTTTGGAAATCTTTAGAACCAGGTATACTTTATTGGAGAGTCAGGAGAAGTTGACCAGCAGAATGATTTTTTAAAAATATATAATCAATCATTACCTTGATCACTGAAAATGAAGAGAGTTTGAAGCATATGTTGCAGGTTAAGAACTGCCAAGAAAGCAAAGATTCTAATACCAGACCTGTTGGCAGTATCATCATAAATGGAGAAGAAATTAAGGTTGTTAACAATTTCATCTTAGCTGGGTCCACAACCCACACTTTTGGCATCATCATTGAAGAAGTAAAAAGACAAATTGCTTTGGGAAAGTCTGCTGTTAAAGACCTTCCCAGAGTGATAAGGAGCAATGATGTCTGTCAATCTAGACACTAAATCACAGTCTTCTCCATTACTTGCTATGCCTCAAAGAGCTGCACTATGTTTAAGGATGACAGAAGAATTAATGTCTTTGAATTGTGATGCTAGAAAAGAGTATTAAACATATCATGGACTGTCAAGAGAACAAACAAGTCTGTCCTGGAGAGGGTGAAATTGGATTCCTTGTAGGCAAAGAATTTGAAATTCTTTCTCACATTCTTTGGGCATTTTACCAGAAAGGACCAGTTCTTAGAGAAGGACACGGTGCTCGGAAGGGGGTCAGCACAAGAGAGGAAGACCCTGTATGAGGTGGATTGACATAGTGACTCTGGCAATGGAAGCAGGTGTATTAGAGATAGGGAGAATGGCTCAAGATAGGTCAGGGTTCAGAATTATTCATAGGCTTGCTATAAGTCATAGTCAACTTGATGACACACAACAGAAACATTACCATTGCTTCTAAAAATCCTCATATATTGCATATGAATAATCACTGTTTAATAAGACAAACTGAGGTTGGGTTTAGGAAAGTTAAAGGATGTAAAAATGTTGAAGAAGCCTTTTGCAAAATGAGATATATGCCTTCTCTTGGCATGTCTTGAGAGTTTCAGAGCCTACTTTCTTGAGTGCATACTTGTGCATTCTCATGAATAATACCTTTTAAAAGATATGAATCAAAAGCAATTTACTTTTATTTGAAATTAGGTCTTCATAATCAATTCAGTGAGGATAATTTCCCCATGCCCTTTGTTTTTCTCCTTATCCATAGAATAGATAATTTGTCAGAAAACACAATTCAATTCAGAAATGTGCAGTATTCAGTCCAAAACATTCATCAACACTTCATTTTTCATCTTGTGAAACTATTTATTTGTGCCATTCTCAGTTAATGCTAAAGGCAAGATTTGACAGCTCACCTTTGAAGAAGAGGCAGTGTTTCATTGTATACACAGTTTTGTTTTGTTTTTTTAATATACCAGGAGGATTGAAGAGTGAGATAGAAGAAAAAGTAAAGAGAAAAGTTTAAGATATCTTGATTTATCATATTTTCTCTCATTTTGAATGTGTCTCAGAGACACATCTAAGTTGTTTTTTGGTGTTTGGTTTTGTTTTTTTTTATTCTTTTTTCTGTTATAGCTCCATTACTGTTGTTAGTTGCCACTGAGTTGAGTACGACTCATAGTGACAATATAAACAAAATATCTGAAACCAGTCCTGTCCTATACCATCCTTACATTTCCTGACACTCAACAGCCCATTGCAGCAGTCATCATTTCTTTTTTTAATACATTATTTTATTTCTTGACTGACACTTTTAAAAAAAAATTATTATTAATTTCAATGAAATTTACAGTGACTTTGGGTTTCCATTCATTCATTGTTGCACTTTTCTCCCCTCTTACCCCTCCCCTCCCCAGTACACTACCCCCTTGGAAAAGGAAAAGAAAAATTCTTTCATTGTTTTAAAAACCCTCCCCCAGGTCCACTCCACTATGCAGCCTTCGTTCTGGACTCCTGTCATAACAAAAATACCTAATCACATATCCCTTTTAAACAACTTTCACCCGCATCTGTTTCAATGCAGTATACATTATTGAACCCATCTTTCTCAGTCTCCCCCCAACCCCGAGGTCAGTCCTGTTTCACAACAGTGGCACCATGCAGTATTTGTCCTTTTGTGACTGAGATACTTCACTCAGCATAATGTTCTCCAGGGTCACCCATTTTGAATTATATTGCTTGAGTTCCTTGCTTATCAATGCAGTGTAGTACTCCATTGTGTGAATATACCACAGCTTCTCTATCCATTCATTGGTTGATGGACACTTAGGTTGTTTCCAACTCCTTGCTATTGTAAACAAAGCTGCAATAAACACGAGTGTGCATATATCTGCTTGGATGTCAGTTATGGTCTCTTTGGGATGTAAATTCCCAGTAATGGAATTGCTGGGTCAAATGGTATCTCTATTTGCAACTTTTTGAGAAAGCGCCATACCTCCTTCCACAGTGGTTGCACCATTTTACACTCCCAACAGTGAATCAGGGTTCCAGTTTCTCTACAACCTCGCCAGCATTTGTTGCTTGCTGGTCTGTTAAATTTTGCTTTTCTGACTGGGGTGAGATGATATCTCACAGGTGTTTTAGCAGTCACCCTTTCAAACCACCTAGTTGAGGGCCTTCCTCTCCTTCGCCAACCCTCCACTTTTCCCAACATCACGTTCTTCTCCAGAGAATACCACCTCCTAGCAATATATCTGAAATATATTAGGCAAAGCCTCATCATTCTTGCCTCCAAAGAGCACTCTAGCTGCACCCTTTCCAAGACATATATTAATTTTCTTGGCCATTCATGGAATGTTCAGTGCTCTTCTCCAACACCTTAACTCAAAGGCATCAATTATTTTTCTGTCATCCTTCTTCATTGTCCAGGTGTCATATGCCTAGCTAGTAATCTGAAAGACCATGACCTGAATCAGATGCACCTTAGTCCTCAAACTGATATCACTACTCCTCAATAATTTAGAAAGGTCCCAAACTGCAGATTTACCATTGCTATGTGTCTCCATATTTTCTGACTGGCCCCTCCTGGCGGTGTGTGATGAAATTTCACTATCCTTCTCTCTAAGGATTGCACTGATTGCACTTTCTCTAAAACAGGCTTGTTTGTTTTTTAGGCAGTCCATTGTATATTCAGTACTCTTCTTTAATACCACAATTCAAAGGCATTGATTCTTCTTCTGTCATCCTTATTTGTTGTTCAACTTTCAGATGTTGACAAAACAGTTGAAAATACCATAGGTTGGACCAGGAACATCTTAGTCTTTAAAAGACATCTTTACTTTTTAAAACTGTGGAGAGGTCTTTTACAGCAAATTTTCCCAATGAAGCACTTCTTTTGATCTCTTGACTACTGCTACCATGGGTATTGATTGTGGATCTAAGTGAAATGAAAGCTTTGACTTTAATTTATATCACAATGTTGTCTATTGGTTCAGTGGTGAGGATTTTAATTTTCTTGGTGTTGAGATGTAACCAATATTGAAGACTTTTAGTCTTTGGTCTTCAGTAAGTGCTTCAAGTCTTGTTCAAGCCCAGAAAGCAAAGTTGTGTTATCTGTATAATACAGGTTTGTTGATGAGCCTTCCTCCAACACTCATGCCACATTGTTCTTCATACAGTGCTGGTTCCCAAGGGAATGATTTTTTGAGCATACAGATTGAATAGTCAGGGAAGAAGGATGCAAACCTGATGCACATCTTTCTTGATTTTAAATCCTGAAATGTTCATTTGTTCTATTTTAACAACAACTTCTTGGTCTAAGTCTAGGATTCTCAAGAACACAATTAAGTGAGTTATTTAATTATAAAATATGAGGACTGGTTCAGTTATTTTAAGAAAAATATCTTGAAAATAGAGTTTTCTGTAGAAGCATGTCCCTTCCCAACCCCAGTATAGTCCTTATAACTCCAATATCAGCCTTGGCATTAGATAACATTTCTGCTCTTATATTTTTGCAGTCTATCTCTCTGTAGCATACAATGTTATATTGATTTAGCAAAGATGACAGCTTTGTCATTTGAATAAAAAATTTACGTGTTTCCATAATGCTCTTTTTAAAACTCAAAGCAATTTTTCCATTAAATCCTGAATGCTCTCTTTATTCCATTTCAAGATTGCTTTTCTATAAAGCCAGATAGATGAAAGTCTTCAAAATTACTTTTGACAACTATTAAATGACAGTGGCATTCTTGCCACCATGTTGTTTCTAAGCTACAAGAAAAGAGTGACAGGCACTTAAGAGAAAACGCAACCACTTCCTCTATAGAATTGCTAATTTTGTAATGTTATCATAAGTCTCAGAACTAATATTTTGAAATTGTTGAGATTTTGTCTATATAACTTCATTAATACAGAGTTTGGGGAAGTGTGTATTAGGTTTTCATTTCCAAATAATAAGACCAAAAATTTTACTGACACTGTAGTGAAACAAAGGGAGCTCTGGTGGCCTTGTTATTGTTGTTGTTAGGTGCAGTCAAGTGAAGGATGACTCATAGTGAGCCTATAAACAAAATATCTGAACCATGCTCTACCCTGTGCCATCCTCACACTTCCTGACACGAGCTTTTTGCAACAGTCACGGTGTCAATACACCTGGTTGATGGTCTTCCTTTCCTTTGCTGACCCTCCACCCTTCTCAGCATCATGTCCTTCTGTAAGGAATAGCAGCTTCTAACAACACATCCAACATATGTGAAGTGAAGCCCCATCATTCTTGAATCCAAAGAGCACTCTGGTTGCACTCTTTCCTACACATAGCTGTTTGTTCTCTTAGCCATCCTTCGGATATTCAGCGCTCCAACACCACAGCTCAAAGGCATCAATTTTTTTCTAGTCATCCTTATTCATTGTCCAGCTCTCAGATTCATAGAACAGGAGCTTGTGGCCTAGTATTGTACTGCCAATGCAAAGGTAGACAGATTAAATCCAGTAGATGCAGTGAGGTAGAAAAATGGGTGATCTCCTATTATATAATAACCTGTTGGAGGGTCAGCTATGAGTCACTTCCAGCTAGATAGAAGAGTGGCTGATAGTGAACTACATTTTATTGAGTTCAATGGTAGGGGAAAGTGGTTCATTTTTATACTAAACATATGATGAGTAATAGATACAATGATAACTTTCTTTTTTAAATCTGAGAAATGCTTTTAAATTACCATAATTTGCTATTCACAACTAATTAGAAATGTTTATGTTTTAACTTTTCTGGTTATTAACGTTCATTTAAGATTTTTTGGTGTTGTTATGTGCCATCAAATTGATCAGACTTTTAGTAATCCTCTGGACAATCAAGAGATGAATTACAAAGCTGTTGTACATAGGGTTGCTATGAGTTGTGAGTAACTCGAGGGCACATAACAACAACGACATGGACAACAGATCTGAACCATGCCCTACCCTGTGCCATCCACAGTACTGCTAGCACACTTGAAGGTTATTGTTGTTGTTATGTGCCATCGAGTCACTTGCTACTCATAGTATAGGAGCCCTAAACCCTGTTCGATCCTGTGCCAACCTCACCGTCTCCGACACAGTCCTTCCCACCACCCCAATCACAGAATTGATCCATCTCATCAAAGATCATCCTCTCCTGTGCTGTCCCTCCACTCTCGCAAACATGATGTCCCTCTCCAAGGACCAGTCCCTCCTTGCAACATGGCCAAAGTATGTCAGACGAAGCTTCAGAATCCTTAACTCCAAGGAGCATTCCGGTTCACTTGCTCCAGGACAAACCTGTTTGTTTTCCTAGCAGTCCATGGAATATTCAACACTCTTCTCCAGCACCACAGCTCAAAGGCAATATCAATTCTCTTTCTATCATCCCTAGTCACTGTCCAACTCTCTGATGTATAGCATGTAATTGCAAAGACTACAGCCCGGGTCAGGCGCACCTTAGTCTCCACCCTGACATTGTTGCTCTTCAGTATGCTTGAGAGGTCCCTCACAGCTGACTTTCCCAATGCAATTCATCTCTTGATTTCCTGGCTGCTGGTTTCAAGAGTGTTGACTGTGGAGCCAAGCAAACTAAAACTGTTAACTATCTCCATCTCTTCACCTTCCATACTGATGCTGCAAACTGGCCCAGTGGTGAGAATCTTTGCTTTCTTGATGTTGCGCTACAATCCATATTAAAGGCTGCAGTCCTTGACCTTCTGCACCAAGTACTTCAGGTACTCCTCAGTTGCAAAAATACCTAGAACAGTACATTCATAGAGAACTGTCAGAAATCCAAGCTGGGTTTAGATGAGGCTGTGGCACCAGGGATATCATTGTTGATGTTAGATGGATCCAGGCTTAAGACAAAGAATACCAGACTGTCAATTTATGTTTTATTGACTATGTAAAGGCATTTGATGATGTGGATCATAACAAAATTATTACTAACATTAAGGCTGTGAATCCCACAACACTTAATTGTACTTCATGCAAAACTAATACCTAGACCTAGAGGATTTTCTGCAAATAGTTCAAGATAGCAACACTGCATGGTTTAAAATTAAGAAAATTGTTCAGCCAAGTTACTTCATTTCTCCATACCTCATCAGTCTGTATGTTGAGAAAATTATTCCAGAAGCTAGATTCTATGAAGAAGAATGTAGCGTTAGGATTGGATAAAGATACATCAATAATCTTTGTTATGAAGATAATACAACTTTGCTTGCTCAAAGTGAGGAGGACTTGAAACACTTGTAAAGGATCAAAGAATACAACACTGGCTTTAGATTGAATCTCAATATTAAAAAAACAAAAATTTTCACTGCTGGACCTACTGGCAAAACTGATGATGTTGTTATGTGACCTTGAGTCTACTACAACTCACAGTGACTCTGTGTACGATAGCTCTGAAAGCTATTTTTTTTGAGCCAATCTCACTATCTCTGACACACCTGCCTTCATTACCCCAGTTATTGTATCAATCAATCTATCTCATCCAGGATCTTCCTCTCCTGTGCTGTCCCTCAACTCATCCAAGCATGATGTCCTTCTCCAAAGACTAGTCCCTCCTTCATCATCATTGAATCTTGAACATAAGTTGTTTCATTAAGTACTTCTGTGTGGTCTATGTTTTTTGTTTTGCTTTGGTTTTTTTTGTTCAGCAACTCTGTGTACTCTTTGCACCTTCTTTTGATGCTTCCTGGGTTATTCAATATTCTGCCTATAGCATCGTTAAGTATTGCAACTTGAGACTTGAATTTGTTCTTCAGTTCCTTCAGCTTAAGAAATACTGAGTGAGTTGAAACCTTTTATTTTCCAACTTTAGCTCTTTGCATATTTCACTATAATACTTTTATTTATCCTCTCAAGCTGTCCTTTGAAGTATTTTGTTCAGTGCATTAACTTCTTGATTTCTTCCCTTTGCTTTGGCTCATGGAACTAGGAAAAAAATAAAACTGTCAACAACTTCATCTTACTTGGATCCACAATCAATACATTGGTACCAGCAATCAGAAGATTAGGAGACATATTGCTCTGGGAAAATCTGCAGTTAGGGACCTCTCTTGGAGAAGGTATATCCAAAGTACTTCTTGGAGATAAGGATGGTAATGTTTTCACAGTCTTTGAGCATGTTGGTAGGGAAAGTTATTACTTGGAGAGGGACATCATGTTTGGTAAGGTGAAGGAATGGAAAACTCTCAATCAGGTTTAGATACATTGTCAGAAAGGACTAGAATTTAGGGGGGGAAAACCCATCATGGTAGGAAAGGTAAACAACTAGTGAAAAAGAAGGCCCTCAACAACATAGAATGATGCAATGGCTTACAGTAAGTTAGAGCATATCTGATATCATGAGAATGACACAGCATAGGGCAAGGTTCAGATGTGTTGTTTATATGAGTCTTAGCTCATTCAGCAACATCTAACAACCACAACACAAACATCTAAGTGCTGATGTAATTAGGTAACTAACTGCATTTTTAACCACTTCTTACTATGTTATCCACCCATGCATCTTAAACCTCCATATCCCAGGAAATGTTTACTATCTGTTTTCTTTATTAGAATATAAATTCTAGGAGGGGGAAAAAGAATCTTTTTTCCAATTGTGAATCCTAAAATATTGCTCCACAAAAGGCCCTTTAAAGATTTTTGAATGAAATAATGAATGCAAAGCAGTCTCTAAATTTGCAAAGTGGTTAGATATATTGTTGTCCTACAGAATGCTTCAAGTATGTGAGGGTTAGATATTGTGTGGAAACATATGGGGTGAAATTTCTCTATATATCTACAACTTCTGGTGTTAATATTTATAAGTATTAGGAAGCTGGTTAGCATAGTAATTAAAAGCTTAGGCTTTGTAGCCTAAGCTACAAGCTTTCATTTGACTCCCAGTGGAGTTATTTTCTAGTTGAATGACTGGGAAAATCACTTAGTTTCTCTGACTTTCGTTTCTCCTGAAACTTAGAAATACAGTCATCTTTTGGTATCTATCTCCAGGACCAACTAAAGAATATGAAAATTCAAGGATGCACAGGTCTCTTATATAAAATGATGTAGTATTTGCTTATAATATGGATATATTGTTTGTATGCTTTTATCTCTGGGTAACTTTTAACATTTAATATAATGTAAATGTTATGTGAGTAGCACTTTAGTTCTCTCTTAGTGTTTGAGGTATTATTTTGACCATTTAGTTGGGTTTTTTCACCCTGATATTTTCTATCTATGGTCAATTAAAGCCACATATATGGAACCTATAGATGCAGAGACTACTCAATTATAATATTATTAATCTTATTGGTTTGAAGTATTTGTTAAAAAAATTATGCACATAAAGGATGTTGGGAACAAAATACTCAAAAGTCATAGTTATTATTCTAACTTTTGATTGATATGTCTTACTGTGAAAATTTGTAACACTTTAGAAGGAATTCAGTAAGTTTGTGTGTGTGTGTGTGTGTGTGTGTGTAAAAAAACCAAAACAAAACACCAACTTACAGTTCCCTCACCACTAGACCAATTGGCAGCACCATGACTGATGAAGAAGAGATTGAGGTTATTAACAATTTCAGCTTGCTTGGCTCCACAATCAATGCTCTTGGCAACAGTATTCAAGACATCAAAAGATAGATTGCTCTGGGAAGACTGCTGTCAGGGACTTCTCAAATGTGCTGAAGAGCAAAGAGCTCAGTTTGGAGACCAAGGTGACACCTGATTCAGGCTGTAGTCTTTGCAATTAGTTACTATACATCAGAGAGCTGGATAATGACCAAAGATGACAGAAGAAGAATTGATGCATTTGAATTAGGTGCTTTAGAAGAGTATTGAATATATCATGGAGAGCCAAGATAATAGATTTATCCTGAAGAGGGTGAAACCAGGCTGTTCCTCAGAGGCAAGGATTTTGAAGCTCCATCTCACATACTTTGGACATGTGACCAGGAATGACCAGTCCTTGGAGAGGAAAAAATGTTCAGAAGGGTGGAGGGATAGTGGAAGACAGGAAGACCCAGATGAGATGGATTGACGAAGTAGTTGGGTTAATGTGGGTAGGTATGTCAGAGACAATGAGACTGGCTCAGGACAGGGCAGACTTCAGAGCTATTGTACACAGTATCATTATGAGTCACAGGTGACTCAATGGTGCATAACAACAATAACAACAACAACAACAACAACAACAACAACTACAACATTTCCTTTTTATATCTTCTGTCCTACCCATTGTATTTTGTTTTTCCCCCATTGTATTTTGTTTTTTCCTCTTTTACCAGTCTTTTCTTTCCAAAATTAATTCCATGCTGTGCATTTTTGAGTCATGACATGTTCAAAGGAGTAATGATTAGTGGGAAGGATAATCCAGGGAAAATGTAGTCAGACACAGCACGTAAGAAAACAAAGTGAAAGTCAACTTTCTAAATTTAAATTTGGGTTTAAAGGTTGTTCATTTCTAAACCCAGTAGTTTTGTCTTAAGGATAAAGAAGTCACTGAAGGTGAAATTCTGTCCTTTTTGCTTTATACAATTACAAGTGGGAAAATCAATATCTAAGGTAATAACTTGGAAGGAATTAATGCAAAAGAGATTTTTGGTTTTGCTGTATTTGTGTAACTTGTGACCCTCCTCGTGTTTATTCTCAGAAGGCCATCTTATTAACTTTTTCTTGCAAACCCCACAATGATAGGGTCAGGAGAAGTCAGAGCAGGAGAAGAGGGCAGGAAGTATATTTTGGTATACTCGGTTCATACACTGGTAATGATTAAATTAGCTCTTTCTCTGGAAGACATATTAAAAATACCTCTCACTTGTAATTTTGTGTGTGTGTGTGTGTGTGTGTGTGTTTTCCTGCATGATAAGCCATAAACTACCAGTAAATTACTAGCAATAACTCCTAGTGCCACCTCTATCTCTTTGCTGAAGGCCGTTTATGGTTAAAATTTCAAGCAATAAAAACAGATATGATGTTATTTATAAATGAAGTAGTAAAACTTCAGTGGAAAGTTAAATATATGTTTAAAAGGTGTCAACTAGCATAGTTAAACATATGTTAGAAAGGTGTCAAATAACATAGACCAAGGGAGAGTTAACATATATTAAAAAGATGTCAAATAACATAGACCAATGAAATACAACTGAGAATCCAGAAATTAATCCGTCAATGGTCAACTGATACTCGACAAAGAAACAAAATCTGTTAAATGAGAAAATGACTGCCTCTTCAACCAATGCTGCTTACAGAACTGGATTACTACTTGCAGAAAGCTGAAGCAGAATGCACACCTCTCACCATACACAAAAATCAACTAAAGGTGGATCCAAGACCTAGAGGTAATGCCCCAAACCATAAAGTTCATAAGAGATAAAGTTGGGCCATGCTTTGAAGGCCTAGCTCATGGTATAAAAAGGCTGATAAATACAGCCAGAAATACACAACCAGGAGAGGATACAATTATGAATGGTACTTTTTAAAGATTAAATTAAAAAAAATTAAATCCCTGTGTAAATCAAAAACATTTTCTAACAGAGTAAGAAGAAAACCTACTGATCAGAAAACAAAAATACTTGTCAATTCCATCTGAGACAAGGGTTTCATAAGAAAAATTTATAGAATCATATGGGACCTCCACAAGAAAATGACTGATAATTCCATTACAAAATGAACAAAAGACATGGAAAAAACTTTCATAGATGAAGATGCCTGAATGGTCAACAGACACAAGAAGACATCCTCAAAATATCTGGTAATAATAGAGATGCAAATCAAAACCACAATAAGATACCATCTTACCCCAGTTGCAATGGCAAAGTTTAACAGGACATAAAATAATAAATGTTAGAGAATATGTGGAGATATAAGAACCCTTATACACTGTTGGTGGGATTATACAGTAGTACAACCACTCTGGAAGGCAGTTTGGTGTTTCCTCAAAAAGCTGAACATAGAAATTCCATACAACCCAGCTATGTCAATGCTTAGAATATACCCTGAAAAAATTAGAACTGATACACAAATGGAGATTTGTACACTAATGTTTATAATAGCATTGTTCACCATCACAAGATCATGAAAACAGCCCAAATGTCCAACCACAATCTAATGGATTGAGAAATTATGGTACATTCACACTATATAATATGACACAACATGCAGGAACTATGATTTTTAAAATTACTACATAAACTGGAGAGCATTATGCTAAGTGAACTCACTCAGTTCCATGAGGAAAAATACTGTATGATACCATTATTGTAGAAATAGAATGATAACTAGTAAAATGTATATGAGGATCCAAGTGGGTGAAGGTAGAAGCAGAAGGGTCAGAATGGGCAGGGGGACCATAGGGTTGCACAGTTTGATGGGTAGAAGGAGGGGTGGGTAAAGGAAATTGGAAAGATCCAGTGTGAAAAACAATGTATATGGACTTTGTTAAGCAAATAAAAATACAATAAAAATCTATTTTTTTAAAAAGGGGTGACAAATCTAGAAAGATAATGTATATGGATTTTGAATACAAATTAATAAGAAATAATTTTTTTTAAAAATTTTAAAGTGCCAAATAACATATGTAGCACCGTAAGTCTTTAGAATTTAAGCAAAAAGTACTGTTTTTATAAATTCTATCTTGGTGAGTGTACTCATAAGGATTATACACATTGTTCAGGTGCCAACCAAGACAGAATATAGGTGTTAGGTTAGTGAACATACCTAGGATAGATGGTGTCTTAATAGAAGCTGACTCTGGGACTTGTAGGCCTACCTGCCAGTCTTGTTCTGGGAAGTAATGAAGTTGTCTAGACACAATGAGGTCAGCTGAGGTGTGGTGATATTTTTATGCAGTATTGTGGAATGATAGAACAGATGGCATTATGCCAAAGGATAATGCTTCTGCCCTGAGGTGTGCATGCCTGGGGAAAGGTCACAGGGGACCAAAACAAACACCAGATTGTCATCAGTTCATTAAAGTTAAAATACTTCACAGAGAAAATAGAGATGTAAGGTGACACAGGAGAAAATGATACCTTACATTCTGAATTTATTGACTTTTCTCGTCTTGGGATAGGTTGTCATTTTTATTTGCATAGAAAAAGGTGAAGAAATGGCTGCTTTGTTGGCTACAAAACTGAGCATTGTATGTGACAGTCTCACTTCATCTTTTCTCTTTCTTTCTTGGTTCCCTACCTGCATCATAAGACAAAGACCAATCATATATAGGCTCATTAATTTGGACATCTGTCAACTTTTAAGGATTTCTAATCTGTAATTTGGCTTAAAGAACAAAAAAACCCCAAATTTTAATTGTTCTCATTTCTCTGATAGGAATTGAATGCAGTCCACCTGGGATCTGAGACCCAAAGAGGAGTGTGTGTGTTTTTGCTCATATTTCAGCTAATTTTCAAATGTGTTCATAAGGTTAATGCCTATTCAGATTCTAAAATTTTTCAAAGTCAACTCTGTTCATGAACCTCTAACAATTCTAACTCACAAAGAAAGCTCCCACGTTAAAATGATAAAGAAAGCCCACAAATGCATTAGGTGTCCCAATCATGTGATGGAGGAGAAAGTATGAAGAGATGCCTGTATGCTGCACAAGAAGTTCAGGGGGTACTTTTTAAAGAAAAGATGCTGGTTAATAGTCCAAACAAAGGACATCCTGAAATGAGACAAAGATCTCAGGAGAAGAGTAAATATTTATAGTATACTTCAAAGTAATAAATTATTTTGGGTTTTTAATGGTTTTTGTTTTTCTTAGATCCTTGTCTAGTTGATTACACCTCATTGACCCGATGAATAACAGATATGAATCTTGTCCTATCCCATAGTATCCTCACAATCTAATACACTCAAGCCCATTACTGCAGTCACTATATCAATCCACATGACTGATGATCTTTCATTGTCCTTATACCTTTCCAAGCATGATGTCCCTTTCTAAGAAGTAACCTCTCCTAGCAACATGCCCCAACTATGTGAGAGGAAGCTTCAACATCTTTGCCTCCAAGGAACACTCTGGTGCTTCTTCTCTAAGACATATCTGTTTGTCCTTTTGGCAGTCCCTGGGAGGATATTCACTACTCTTTTCCAACATCACAGTTCAAAGGCATCAGTTTTTCTTTTGCCATCCTTACTCAGTGTCCAGTTCTCAGCACCATAACGAGTGATTGAAAAGACCAAGTCCTGAATCAGGTATACCTTAATATTCAAATTGACATCATTGGCTCCTCAATAATTTAATTTAGAGAGGTCCTTGACTCCAGATTTTCCCAGTGCACAAGAGATCTCCTGATCTCTTGACTGCTGCTACCAAGTGTATTGATTGTGCATCCAAGATGAAGTCATTCACAGTTTCAGTCTTTTCGCCATCCATCATGATGTTGTCAATTGGTCCAGTGGCAAAAATTTTTGTTTTCTTGACATTGAGATGCAATCCATATTGAAGGCAGGAGTATTTAACCTTCTGCAGCAAATGCTTCAAGATCTCCTTTCAGCAAGCAAGGTTGTGTCACCTCATAACAAAGGTGTTCCTCCAAACTTGATGCAACATTCTTCTCTTAAGAGTCAAGCTTTTCAAATAATTTGCTCAGCATACAGGTTAAAGAGGTATGGGGAAGGATATAACCCCTATACACACTTTTCCTAATTTTAAGCCATTTAGTATTACTGTGCTCTATTCATAAAATAGCCTCTTGGTCTAGGTATAGATTTGGTATGAGCACAATTAAGAATTGTGTAATTACCATTCTTCTCAATGTTAGTCATAATTTGTTATGATCCACATAGTCAAATTCCTTTAATAATCAATAAAAAATTAAAACAAGTCCACAAGAACCAAATATGACCTTGAATCTATCCCATTAAACTTAAAATTTATCTTAAGAATATGTTTGAAACCTTGAACATCAATTGTCGAAAACCAGAAGAAATGTGGGATGACATTAACGATATCATACATGAAGAGAGAGAAAGGTCACTAAAAAGACAGAGGGGAAAGAAAAAAACCAAAATGGATGTCAGAAGAGACCCTGAAAATTGCACTAAAGTATTGAGAAATTAAAAAGCTGAACAGATTTCCAAGGCAGGTAGGGAAGACAAAGCAAACTACTATAACAGAATGTACAGAGACCCAAAAATGTACAGAGAATAAAAAGAGAAGAATTCACTCAGCATTTCCCAAGCTGAAAGAACTGAAAAACATATTTAAGCCTCATATTGCAATACTTAGAAATGCTGTGGGAAAAATCTTGAATGACAAAAAAAAAAAAAAATAAAAAGATAATGGACTAAGCCTTCTGAACTTGATTCCAGGGCATGAACTTTATGGTTTGGGGCTTTACTCCTAGGTCTCTGATCCATCTTGAACTGATTTTTGTGTATGGTGTGAGATGTGACTCCTGCTTCAGATTTCTGCAGGTGGTAGTCCAGTTTTGCAAGCACCATTTGTTGCAGAGGTTGTCATTTCCTTATTTGATAGCTTCTACTTCCTTATTGAATGTCAGTTGACCATACATAGTTGGGTCTATTTCTGGGTTCTCAGTTTTATTCCATTGGTCGGTCTATGTGCGTGTCATTGTACCAGTACCATGTTGTTTTGGTTACTACTGCTGTGTAGTAGCTATTGAGGTCAGGGAGTGCTATGCCTCCCACTTCATTTTTGTTTCTCAGAAGCATCTTGCCTGTCCAAATAAACTTGACAAGTTCCTTTTCTATCTCCTTGAAAAATGAACTTGGTATCTGTATTGCAATTGTGTTGAATATGTAGATTGTTTTATGTAGGACTGTTATTTTCACAATATTGAGGCTTCAGGTCTTGTATTCAAAGACTAGCCATGAGTAATGCGCTACTCGACAACAATCAACAACAACAACATCCATGAACAAGGCACATTTTCCCATGTATTTAGGTCTTTTATTTTGCCTTGCAGAAATGCTCTGTAGTTTTCTTTGTAGTAAGTCTTTTGTATCTCTAGTTAGGTTCACTCCTAAGTATCTCAATTTCTGGTTGGCTATTGTAAATGGCATTGCTTCCTTGATTTCCTTCTCTGAGTACTCTTTGTTATTCTAGGGGGCATAGTCTATCGTATAAAGAGACTACCCAAACCAACCAGAAACACACAATCTGAAGAGGATAAAATTGATGAATGGGACCTTCTAAAGGTTAAGTCCCTGGTCAGGTGTCCAAGTTTTCTGAGAAATAACTTCACCAAGATGTCCAGTGATCAGCAGAGGTCTGATGATGAGAGCCCCAGCCCCAGCAGTGGTAGTTCAGATGCAGACCAGCAAGACCCAGCCACTCCAGAGCCTGAAGAAGAAGAAGAACAAAAACCTTCTGCCACCCAGCAGAAGAAAAACACCAAACTCTTTAGCCAAACCACTGCTAAGTTATCTACTAATGCTAAAAGAATTCAGAAGGAGTTAGCTGAAATAACCTTTGAACCTCCTCCTAATTCAGTGCTGGGCCTAAAGGAGATAACATTTATGAATGGAGATCAACTATACTTGGTTCACCAGGTTCTGTATATGAAGGTGGTGTATTTTTTCTGGATATCACATTTTCATCAGATTATCCATTTAAGCCACCAAAGGTTACTTTCCACACCAGAATCTATCACTGCAACATCAACAGTTAGGGAGTCATCTGTCTGGGCAACCTTAAAGATAACTGGAGTCCTGTTTTGACTATATCAATGATTTTGCTGCCTATTTGTTCCCTTTTGATAGACCCCCACTCTGTGAATCCTCTGGTTGGAAGCATAGCCATTCAGTATCTGACCAACAGAGCAGAACATGGCAGGATAGCCAGACAGTGGAGCAAGAGATACGCCACACAATTCACTTCATTTGTATGCAGTGTGAAGGAGCAGAAGGCATCTTTGCACTGTGCAGCAGATCTTTACAGCCTTTACAATACGGACTTCTGTGTATATGCTATACTGATTCTACTGTCTGCTTTTAACCCTTGGAGACTGGGAGATTCCCTAAAAAGGTAAATGCTATCAAGAGTAGAACTTTGTAGCTGTAGATTAGTTATGTTTAAAATGCCTACTTGCAAGTCTTGATTTTTTTGGATATCAAAATATATTTTGGGATGTACAGGGTCCTGAAGCCTACCAAGTATTATAGTGCATTTTAGCCTAATTTATTATCTGTATGAAGTTATAAAAGTAGCTGCAGGTGACTAGGAAGTTATGTCATTTGTATTAAACCCAGATCTATTTCTGAATATGTGGTACATACTGTTGTGAAAATGTTTTACCTTTTACCTTTGTCAGTTTGTAATGAGAGGATTTCCTTTTACCCTTTGTAGCTCAGAGAGCACCTGACATATCATCTCAAACACAATAAACATGCTCCTGAAGGCTTAAAAAAAATATTAAATCCCTGTGTGCTTCCAACAGGGTGAAACAAAAACCTACTGGTTGGGAACAAACAACTGGCAATACCAGCACAGATAAGAATCTCCTAATGAAAGTTTACAGAATACTCCTGGACCACCACAAGAAAAAGACAGATAACCCAATTACAAAATGAGCAAAAGACATGGGAAGAATTTTCACAGAGGAAGATATTATAATGGCCAACAGGTACATGAAGAAATGTTCAAAATCACTACCGAGAAGAGAGATGCAATTCAAAATCACAATGAGATACCATCTTACTTGAGTAGCAATGGCAAAGTTTAACAGGACAGCTAAATGCTGGAGAGGATGTGGCAAGATAGGAATTCTTATACATTGTTGATGGGACTGTAAAATGGTACAACTACTTTGGAAGGCAGTTCGGCACTTGTTCAAAAAGCTGAACATGAGAAGATTTCATATGACCCAGCTATGCCACTGTTTGGAAGATACCCTGAGAAAATAAGAACTGAGGCACAAACAGAGACTACTGTACACCAATATTCATAGCAGTATTAGTCAGACATCCAAACACAATCAAATGGATTGAGAAATTATGGTAGATTCACACAATGGATTACTACATGACACACAGGAGCAATTATTTTGTAAATTATTGCCTAACCTGGGAGGGACTGGAGAGCATTATGCTGAGTGAACTAACTCAGTCCCACAAGGGAAAGTATGTATAAAAAAATATTGTAGAACAAGTATAAGGTCTAAGAGGAGGGTGGTGGTGGTAGAAACAGAGCAATGAGGATGTGTGGGGGTAGAGGAAATTAATCATGAGGACACAAAATTTGATAGGTGGAGGTAAGGTAAATGGGAAGGAACTGGTGTGAAAAACAATGTATTCAAACTTTGTAAATAAACTGTTACAAAAATAAAAAAAGAAGCATAAATAAAAAAGAAACAAAATGAGAAAGAATACACAGTTGTGGTACCAAAAAGAATTGACTGACATTGAACTATTTCAGGAAGTACAATATGATCAAAAATCAATAGTTATAGGAAGGGAGAAGTTCAAACTGTACTGAAGACATTGAAAAAAAATAAAATAAAATAAAGCCCCTTGCAACAATGAATGATTGGAAACCCTAAGTCTCTGTAAACTTTCATTAAAATTAATTTAAAAAATAAAATAAAGCCCCTAGAATCAGTAGGATACCAATTGGCATGTTTCAAATGACAGATGCAGCCCTAGATGTGCTTGTCAGTCTATACCAGGAAATTTGGAAGACAGCAGCCTGGCTGATTGGAAGAGATCTATATTTGTTCCCATTACCAAAGAAAGGTGATCCGATAGAATGTGTAAATTATAGAACAATATCATTATTATCATATGCAAGCAAACCGCTGCTAAAGGTCATTAAAAAAATGGCTAAAACAGTAAATAGATAGGGAACTTCCAGAAGTTCAAGTTGGATTTAGAAGATACCATGATATCAGGGATATCATTACTGAGTGCAGATAATAATGGCAGAAAGCAAAGAATGCAAGAACAGAAGAATGCCTATTTGTGCAATTTGTTTACAGTTAGATTAAGGACATTATCTGATATCTATAAAATGAAGTATTGATTAATACTAATTAAGATATTTCAACAAACAGATGCAGCCCTGGATGTCCTAAAAAGGCTATGACAATAAATCTGCAGGATAACTACCTGGCCACGTGACTGGAAGAGAACCAAATTTATTTACCTTCCCCCAAAAAGATGATGCTACAGAATGTGGAGATTATTTAATAATATCATTAATATCACATGCAAATAAAATCTTACTGAATATTATCCACAAATGACTGGGACAATACATCAAAAGATAACTTTCAGAAATAAAAGCTGCATTTAGAAGAGATTGCAGCAGTAGGGATATCACTGCTGATGTCAGATGGATAATGGATGAAAAGAGAGTATCAGAAGAAAGTCTAATTGTATTTTATTGACTATGCAAAGTCATATGATTGTGTGGATCTCAACAAATTGTGCCTAACATTGAGAAGAATAGGAATCTCAGAATACCTAATTATACTTACGTGAAACCTATACCTAGATGAGAAAGCACTTGTCAGAACAGAGCTAGGGAACACTGCGTGGCTCAAAATCAAGAAAGGAGTGCATCAGAGATGTATTCTTTCTCCATATCTTTTAAACTTATATGCAGAAAAGATCATTTGGGGGGCTGAACTTTATGAAGAAGAATGTGGCATAAAATTTGGGGGAAGACTCATCAACAACATCTATATGCAGTTGATACAATTGTGCTTGCCCAAATGAAGTACTCGAAGCATTTGCTGCAAGCCATCAAAGATTTTAGACTTCACTATGCATTGCATATCAACATCAAGAGAACAAAGATCCTTAACACCAGGTCAATAGGCAATATCATGATAGATGGATAAAGGAATGAAGTTGTTAATGAATTCATTTTGCTTGGATCCATAATCAGCCCTCTTGGCACCAGCAGTGAGAAAATCAAAAGATATGTTGTATTGGGAAATATCTTTGTTAAGGATCTCTTCAGAGTGTGAAAGAACAACTGTGTCAGTCTAGAGACTAAGGTGCACCTGATCCAGATCATGTTCTTCTCAAACACTTAAAAAGCATTTGAGAGCTATACAAGAAATAAAGATAATAGGAAGAATAATCAATGTCTTTGAGTTGTGGTGCTGGAGAAGAGTATTAAAAATACAATGGACTGCCAAGGGAACAAAGAGATCTGTCCTGGAGAGGGTGAAACTAGATTTTTTCCTTGGAGGCGAGGATTTTTTTTTTAAATTTTTAATTCATTATTTT
>NW_006399834.1:1484156-1485768 GCF_000299155.1 Elephantulus edwardii
TGTTAGGGACCTCTCTAAAGTACTGAAGAGCAGTGGTGTCACTCTAGAGACTAAGGCGCATCTGATAGAGGCATGGTCTTTGCAATCATTTGTTAGGCACCAGAGAGTTGGACAATGAGTAGGGAGGATGGGAGAATTGATGCCTTTGAGCTGTGGTGCTAGAGAAGAGTATTGGGTGTACCATGGACTACTTAAGAAAACAAGCAGATTCAGCCTGGAGAAGGTTAAACTGGGCTCCTCCTTGGAGACAACAATTCTGAGGCTTTGTCTGACATACTTTGGACATGTTATAAGGAGGGTTCGCTCCTTGGAGAGGGACATCATTCTTGGGAGTGTGGAGGGACAGCACAGGAGGGGAAGGCTCTCTATGAGGTGGATTGATTTAGTGACTGGGTAATCGGGATGAGTGTGTTGGAGACAGTGCAATTGGCACAAAATAGATCAGGGTGTGGGTACATAGGGTCACTATGAATTGCAAGTGACTTGATGACACATAACAACAACAACATAATAGAAAATCAACAATAGTTATAGAACAGATTTCAGGTCTTTTGTTCATAGAATCACTATAAGTCATGCTCAACTTGATGGCACTTAACAACAACAACAACAACAACAACATATAGAAACTGCAAGGCAATCCCAAAGGCACATGGTAGAAGGATGCTTCATGGGAGAAGGATGGACAATCTTCTGCCATACGTTAAACTGCCTCTGAGCAGTTGAGGTTCTGGCAACAACAATATAAAATAACTATTCTGCCCATGAAATGCCCCTCAAAAGAATAATCCACACGTATGTAAATAAAAAAATCACTTTATTGCAGAGAATATCCACATGTGGACACTTTCTCCCTCAGTAGGAAGGTGGCGAGGGAAAAAGCCCTGAGTTCCCCTGCACAATTGCTTTTAAGGCCTTCCTGGGTGCTACTGTAGGGGTGAGGAGATTGGGAGCATGGTTGGTGGGCCAGGGGATCAGCCATGTGGGTCGGCATTTGATTGGCTGGCTACTTTGCCCACCTTTACTCTTTTTGTGTCATGTAGACACTAGTTAATTCTTCACTTTGCAAGGACAGATAAGACTTTAGCTGGCACATTTGTGTTTGCTTTAAGCTAAGAATTTTTATGGCCCGCTTCTGCTTCTGGTATTAATAGAGGTTTTTTAAAAATGGGGTTTATGCTGTCCCCTCAATAACAATATATCACAGGAAGCTTTGGTAGCCTATTGGTAAGGAGCTGCATTGCAATCCCGAAGGTGTGCAGTTCAAATCTACCAGCTGCTCCGTGGGAGAAAAATGAGTATGCCATCTCCCTCGCCATTAATACTGCCTCTGAAAACTCACTAGAGGGTCAGCTATGGCTTGGTTTCAAATCGACAATACACAACAACATAATATATAATTCTCAGATATTCTTAGAATTGAGTATTCAAAAACTGGAATTGGAAACTATGACTATTGTTGTTGTTGTTGTTATGTGCCGTCGAGTCGTTTCTGACTCATAGCGACCCTATGCACAACAGCCTTAAACCCTGCTCTATCCTGCGCCAACCGCACCGCCTCTGACACACCCATCCCCATTACCCCAGTCACTGAATCAATCCATCTCATAGA
>NW_006399834.1:1486513-1520468 GCF_000299155.1 Elephantulus edwardii
TATGGAGACAGGATGCATCCCTGGCATACACCCTTCCCAATTTTGAACCATGCAGTGTTACCCTGCTCTGTTCTGACTACTGCCTCTTGGTCCAAGTTTAGGTTTCGTATTAGCACAATTAAATGTTCTGGGATTCCCAAAATGGCTCTAGAAAGAGAATTTTCCCTATAATGTTGTGTAGATCTTGACTACCTATGGTATCATTTTAATGTGAGACCAATAATATTTTATGTATCTCTTGTCTTTTAGTTTTGTGATTTCTTTTAGGTATCATTTAGTCTCTTCTAAGATTCTAAGTTATTTCACCAGATATGGCCTGAACATTGGTGATTTTCAAAAACTCTTTAAAGTATTGTAATGAGAAGACAATATTGAGAACTATTGTTGTAAGACCATAAACAGAGCATTGTTGTTCTTTTAGGTGCCATCAAGTTTACAAAGACATTTTTGTACAACCAAAAGAAACAGTGCCCATTCCTGTGTCATCCTTATAATTGATATGCTCAAATTCAGTGGTGCTGCTACTCAATATACTCAAATACTCGATTTTAACAGAAGTATAGGAAATGTATGCTTTCACATTGCTATTGAGAGCGGAAATAACTAGGAACTTTCTGGTAGGCACTTTTAGACCATATTTCAAATGCTCTCTGTGTGTACATCTGTGTACATGTGTATGTTCAAATGCATTCACTTAAAGAATTTGTACAAAAGAAATCATCATGTTCCTGAAGCAAGGCATGATAAAAGTTTGTTCTTCGGAGTACTTCTATAACACAGATTAATTTGAAACAATTTAGAAATCTGGCAATAAGAAGTTAGTTATATTAATTTTGCTATAAGCTCACTTTATAATGATAGACCATAATTAAAACTGATATAGTAAAATTTTCAGTGAAATGTAAAAATGTTTAAGATGGATTATAAAGACACAAATTGGTATAAAATATGTCAAGGTCCTTTACTGAAACATTAGACAAGAAATAATAAAGTATTTGACCATATCTCTGGGAAATAAAATTGCATATTCTTTTCCATTTTCTTTTAGCTTGTTTGAGTTTTCTAAAATCTTTGCAATAAATATACATTGTTTTTCTACAGAAAGCTCACACTTCTTAACAAGAAACACAGGCAATATCTGCAGGAAAAATGCTCAAGCATATGAAATGCAGAAAGAACAGTTGTTGTTCTTAACTGCTGTCGAGTTATAGACTACTCATAGCAACCCTATGAACGAAAGACCTGAACACTTGTATAACTTTTATCGCTTCTCCAAGTTCATAGAGTTTCTAGAGGCAAGCTGTTTTAAAATTGGACGCCACTCCTGCTTGCAAGCTTGTTTTAATTGGGGAGCTCCACCAAACAGTGTCCACCATGGATAACCGTTATCATATTTTGACACATCAGTATCACAGTTTTTAGCATCACAGCAACCACACTTTACCTCTGTACAGCAAATGAACAGAGCAGTGCTATACCACTTAGAAGAATGTTTGACCAAAAACAATTAAAACCAGGCCCACAGATTGCAGGCCCAAGGGCTCAAATGCCTTTTTAAATAGAAGGTTGAATATAATAGACTCACAGCCAATGGCCAGTAAACAATGCCCCAGAGTCTCACCAGCACCAGAAATCAAAACCTCTGTAGAATTAGACTGCAAAGAACAGTAGTAAAAGATAAATCTCACCATGGCTAAATTCCAGTTACTTGAGCTCTTAATAAACATACAAGAAATTATGAAATTTGCTGGACAATTCTAATATAGGCATTAGCTAACAATCTCTTGGGAGTTCCAAATAGTTTAACTTGGTACTATTTTGGTGGTTTTAGTTAATATTTTTTCCTGTCTGCTTTTCATTTGATTTTGGAGATGGTCTCCAACATTCCCAATTAATGTGAGATTATTTTAAGGAATTGAAAGTAACTATCACATGTTTGCCCACAAGGTTTAGCTTGTGGCTTTTGGTTCAGTGTAGCCTTTGGAACTCTTAAACAGCCATCAAATAAACAATGCAAAGTGGCCAGAGCATTTTCCCAGGAATAAATGTCTAAGCTCCCTCTGCTGATGGTTACTGTACTACTCCCTCTCATTGTCATAGTTTGTTCACTGCTATCTTTAACATGTGTGACTTCTGCTTCATTAAGCCATCTCTTCCTCCTGGCTTCTTGTGGCCCACTTGCCTTTATCTTTGTTTTTCTCTCTGCATAGCTGTCTTCTTCTATTTTACCTTTCCTTTGCCCTCTAAAATGGAGTAATAGGTAGTCTTTCTACTAACGGCATTTTATAAATCAGCTTTTGCTCCAGGTTCAATACTTTTTTATGGTTTCGTCCCTTGTAGCTAGGGCATGAGTACCATTTCAAAAATGTGGCTTTTACCAATTATTGCTTGCTAAAAGAACAAACAAGTATGTCTTGGAGAATATGCAGGTGCAGTGCTCCTTTAAGGCAAAGATGATATAGCTTCGTCTTTCATACTTTAGACATATAATTAATGAGATTTTTCATTGGAGAGGTATATCATTCTTGGAAAAACGGGTGGGGGAGTCAGTGAAGGAGTGAAAGATCCCAAGGATATGGATTGACATAATGACTTCAGTAATGGGCTTGAGTGTTTCAGAGATGATGAGGTTGGCACAGGATGGAATAGGGTTCAAGTTGGTTGTTCATAGGATCACTGTTCATTGTCATGACATGACAGTACCTAACAACAACAACTTGCCACACATGATGCTGCTCTCATAAGCAGCTATGGCAGGTCATCAGAGCATTTTTGAACTTTTTTTGATCTTTTCATGTGGCCAGTACCAGCGTTTAGACATTATGGTGAATAATATATTGACTCAAGAAGGTCACTGAAGTGGGTAGTTAAACTTTTCTAAACTTTCTCTTTTTGCTTTGTTGAGCCTCTTGTTTGATTTCTCCTGGGATGAGACTGTAAACAACTTCCTGCTCATTTCCACAGCAGCCTCACCTGATCTCCACTCTTACCTGTGATTCCTTCCATCTTACACTGCAGTGGTTTGATTAGGGAAGTAATTAAGTGATTGTTCCTCTTTTTAACTTCCGTAGTTAGTGTATCTAATATTATAATGCAAATAAGTTTAAATTGCTTAATTCTGTTCAGCAGTCTGTTGTTATTGTAGTGTGCCTTAGAGTTCACGCTGTCTCATAGAGACCTTGTTGACAATAGATCTGAACCTACCCAATCCTGTGCCATCCTCATAATTTCTGATATACTTGAATCCATTGCTATAGTCACTGTGTCAATCCATGTTGTTGAAGGTATTCCTCCTTTCTTCTTTCCAAACAAGATATCCATTTCTGAAGGACTCACCCCTCTTAACAACATGCCCAAAATATGTGAGATGAAACTTCACCATCCTTGCCTCCAAGGAGTACTATGCTGGCACCTTCTCCATGATATATTTGTTTGTTCTTTTTGGCAGTCCATAGGATAATCAGTACCCTTTTCCAACAACATTACTCAAAAATATCAATTTTTCTCATGCTATCCTTAATAATTTTTTCAACTTTCAGAGGCATAGCTAGTAATTGAAAAAAGGCCATGGCTAAATCAGGTTTAGTTTTTAAACTGGTATTGTTCTGCCAACGAAATGCCCCTATAAAGAATAATCCACACATATATAATTAAAAGAAAATACTACATTCCAGAGAGTATCCACATGTGGAGACTTTCTCCCTCAGTAGGAAAATGGCGAGGGAAAAAGCCCCGAGTGCCCCTTCACAATCATTTTTAAGGCTTTCCTGGGTTCTAGTGTCAGGGCAGGGAAATTGAGAGCATGGTTTGTGGGCCGGGGGATCAGTCATGTGGGTCGGCTTTTGACGGGCTGGCTATTTTGCCCACCTTTACTCTTTTTGTGTCACGTAGACACTAGTTAATTCTTTACTTTGCAAGGACAGATAATACTCTACCCAGGGCATTTGTGTTTGCCTTAAGCTAAGAATTTTTATGGCCCGCTTCTGCTTCTGGTATTAATGGGGGTTTATAAAAAATGGGGTTTATGCTGTCCCTTCAGTATCATTGCTGCTTAACACTTTAGAGAGGCCCTTGACAACAATCTAGCATGGCCGTAATCATGCAAAGGGCTGGAACATTGGTCCACCTTGGCATTGCACTAGCGTGGGATGGGAATAGTGATACTTTGTTCACATCATAGAATTTGAAGTTTCAGAGAATCAGTGACTGAATATTAATTCTCCCCCTAAAATGTGTACTTTTTTGGCCTGAAATTGGTGTATAAAGTGTTGAGACGCCTTCCTCTATGTAGAGGAAAGAGCTTTGGAACTACCATTATTCTTCACATAAGTAACATTTTTTTATCACGGTTTCTGTAGTTCCAGGAAATTTCATATGGCGAGAAACAAGGCCAAATTCCTTTTTGCAAGTGACTAGACCATCCATGCTTTCTCCTAAATCCTCTTTGATACTCTGGCCTCTGAAATTCCTAGTCCATGCTCAAACAATTACTTTCCAAAAAAATTTACAGCCATAAAACTGGGAGGAAGTACCAGGATGTTCTCCAGATTATAGACTGCACAGAGCAGGTGGAAAAGGAGCAGCAATTATTCCATTAATATACAGACAACTCTAAGTATTTAGTACAAAAATTATGAGCATTAATATCATACAATTTGATAGTTAATAGATAACTCATAACTAGTTAGTCCTCTGGAGTACGCTACTTAACCTATCTCAATCTTAGTTTCCTTATCTGTTATATAGCTCTCTGTTATATACCTCTCCTGTCATTAAGAGAATTGTCTGCAGCATTGCCACATAGAAGACACACAATAAATATTAGTTATTTTACTGAAATTATTAATTATTTTCATTTACATTATTAATAATTTCTATTGTTGTTTTGTGCTGTTGAGTCAACTATAACTCATAGCAACACTATGAACAATGGCTCTGGACCTTCCCCTATCCTGAGCCAATTTCATTGTCTCTGACACACTTGACCCCATTGCCACAGTCACTTTGTCACTCCATTTCTGTAGGGTCTTATATTTCTGAGATGACTTTCCATTCTTCCAAGCATGATGTCCTGTTTCAATGATTGGTCTCCTGAGAATATTCCCCAAGTATATGAGTTGGAGCTTCACAATCCTTTTCCCCAAATAAACAACCTGGTTTCACCCTCTTCAGGATAGACCTGTTTGTTTTCTTTGCAGCCCATAGTATGTACAATACTCTTACCCAGCACCACAACTCAAAGGTGTCAATCCTTCTTCTATAATCCTTATTCATTGTCTAACTTTCTTTGCATAACAAGCTTTACTCTCTAGACTGAACTTGTTGCTCTTTGGCACTATGGAGAGGTCTTTGACAGCCTATTTTCCCAATGTAACTTGTCTTTTGATCTCCTGACTGCTGTGCCAAGGGTGTTTATTGTGAATCTGAGCAAGATGAAATTGTTAATAACTTTAGTATTTTCTCCATCTCTCATGACACTGCCTATTGGTCTGGTGGTGAGGCTCTTTGTTTTCTTGATGTTGAGATGTGATCCATACTTAAGCTTGCAGTCCTTGATCTTCTGCAGCAAGTACTTCAAGTCCTCCTCAGTTTCAGTCAGGAAAGTTATGTCATCTCCATAATGTAAATTATTCATGAGTCTTCCTCCCTTTCTGATGCTGCATCCTTCTTCGTAAAGTCCAGCCTCTTGAATATTCTGTTCAATATATAAATTGAAAAGGTATGGACAAAGGATACATAGCCACTGTATATCTTCCTTGAGCTTTAACCACGCAATGTTCCCATACTCTATTCAGACAACAGCTTCCAATCTAGTTATAGGTTTCTCATGAGCACAATTAAGTTTGCTGGGATTCCCATTCTTTTCAATGTAAGTCACAAGTTTTTTTGTGGTCCACACAGTCAAATGCCTTTTCATAGTCAATAAAATACAAATATACATCCCTCTGATATTTCCTGCATTGATATTTCTAGTACCTCTTCTAAACTCAGCTTGAGTTTCTGTTCCAGTTGTTTTTGGAGAATTTACAGCAAGATTTTACTTGCATGTGATATTATTAGTGATATTGTTTGATAGTTTCCACATTCTATTGGGTTACATTTTAGGGGAGTGAGCATAAATAGGTATCTCTTTCAGCCAATTGTATAGGTAGCTTTCCTCCAGATTTCTTGGCACAACCTGGTAAACACATTCAGGGCTGCAATTATTCATTGAAATGTATCAATTGGTATCCCATCAATTCCTGGGGCCTAAATTTTTGCCAATTTCATCAGAGCAACTTGAATTTCTTTCTTTGTTACCACTGGGGTGCATTGCAAGGTGAGTTGTGACAGGATTATGGGAGAGGGAAGAAACTATTCTATTATGAAAAAGTAGTAAATATTATATAAACAAAAGAATCATTGCACCTGTTTTTCCTCATTTTAATTAACTTTCAAACTTCAAAAAAAATTTCAAAAGAGGACAACTACTTGGCTAAGTAGAAATATCTGTATTTGCATTCCTAACAGAGATCTAACAGAAGGTGGAAATTATCAAACGATATCAGCAATATCAAATGCAAGTGAAATATTGCTGAAGACAATCCAAAAAATTGCTAGAACTATACACTGGCATAGAATTACTAGAGATTGAAGCTAGTTTTAGAAAGGGCCTGGCACCCGGATATCGTTACTAATGTCAGATGGATCCTGGCAGAAAGCAGAGAACACTAGGAGGATGTCTTATGTTTTATTGGCTAAACAAAGGCATTTGTGTGGATCATAACTTATTATGGCTAACACTGAGAAGAAAGGGAATTCCAAAACACTTAATTGTGCTCATGTGAAACCTGTACCTAGACCAAGAAACTCTTCTCCAAACAGAGCAAGGGAACACAGAACTGTTTACATTTAAGAAAGCTTTGCTTTAGAGTTGTATCCTTTCTCTATGCCTATTCAATCTTTATGCTGAGCCAATTATTCAAGAAGTTGTACTTTATGAAGAAGAATGTGGCATCGAGGTTGCAAGAAGACCCATCAACAATCTGCGTTATGCAGATGACACAACCTTACTTCCTGTAAGTGAGGAGGACTTGAAGTGCTTACTGCAGAGGATCAAAGACAACATTCTTCAATACGGATTACATCTCAATATTTGTTGTTGTTGTTGTTATGTGTCATCGAGTCGCTTGCGACTCATATCAACCCTATGTACAACATCCCTAAACTCTGCTCTGTCCCGTGCCAATCGCACCGTCTCCAACACACCCATCCCGATTACCCCAGTCACTGAATCAATCCACCCCATAGGGGGCCTTCCCCTTCTGCGCTGTCCCTCCACCCTACCAAGTATGATGTCCTTCTCCAAGGACATGTCCCTCCTTGCAACATGTCCAAAGTATGTTAGACAGAGCCTTAGAATCCTTGCCTCCAAGGAGCAGGCCAGTTTGACTCTTTCCAAGATGAATCTGTTTGTTTTCCAATATTTAGAAAATGAAAATTCTCACCATCAGTCCAGTGGGAAACATCGTGATGGATGGTAAAAAGATTGAAATTTTCAATTATTTCATCATAGTTAGATCCACAATTAACCTTTGGACTAATAGTCAAAAGTCAAGAGATGAATTGGGAAAGTCTGCAGTTAGGGACCTCTCCAAATTACTGAGGAGTGGTTATATCAGTTTGAAGACTAAAGAGTGTGCCTGATTCAGGGAATGGTCTTTTCAATCACTTGCTATGCATCTGAGAGCTAGGAAATGAGTAAGAATGGCAGAAGAAGAATTGATACCTTTGAGTTCTGATGCTAGAGTATTGAATATCCTTTGGCCTGGCAAAAGAACATACAGATATGTCTTAGATAAAATGTAGCCAGAATAATTCTTGGAGGGAAAAAAAAAAGATAAAGTTTCATCTCTCACACTTTGGGCATGTTGTTAGGAGAGGCTATGCCTTGGAAAGGGACATCATGCTTGGGAAAGTGTTGGGCTAGGGAAAGAGGAAGATCCTCAATATGATGGAGCAATTGGCTCAAGAGTGTCAGAAATGATGATGATTGCACAAGATTGGACAGGTTTCATTTCTGTTGTTTATAGGGTTGCTATAAGTCTTTCTGAATAGCAACAACAATAACAAACTTATTATTAGGGAATTTGATGACCTTGTGGGTAAGGATTTATTTTGCCAATCCAAAGGTGGTTGATTGAAAACCACCAGTTTTTCCACAGGATAAAGCTGGATAATCACTTCCACTTCTGAGACTTACAGTCTCTGAAATTCCACTAGAGGGTCAGCTATAAACCCATCTCAATGGCAATGAGTTGAGCTGGTTTTGATTTATTATTATTATTATTAACAGTATCAATTCTCTTCATTACTCTTACGTGAATGGGGATAATTTCAAGATTTCACAGCTTGATTTATTTTATCCAATGCCTCAAAATATTTTTGTTTACAAGTATCTACCTTAAAAAGATGTATCATTTATGTAATTCAATAAACACTGGCCATTGTGCCTAAAACATCTCTAGCCATTACTTTATTTTTTTTTTTTCTTTTCTCACACAGAACCTCTAAACACTGGGCACACTGCTTATTTATTTGTTTCTTTTTTTGATTCACCTTATCCCACATAAGAATGCAAGCTCTCAGGGTAATGAAGTCTAACCTATTTTATTCACTACTCAATGAATAAGAATAGCCAAAGAAGGACTGATACTTTTGAATCATGATGTTGGGGATGAATACTAAATATCCCAAAAGAACAAATAAATCTGCCTTGTAGGAAGTACAGCCAGAATGCTACTCCTTAGAGGCAAAAAAGGTTATAAGCTCTGTCTCACATACATTTTGGACATATCATCAGGAAAGACCAGTCCTTGGAAAAAGATCTGCTGGGAAAGGTGGAGCATCAGAGAAAGAAAGGAAGACTCTCAATGAGATGAACTGACACAGCGATTGTAAGGATGAATGTGGAGATCATGAAGATGGAGCAGGATAGGGTGAGATTCTGAGCTGCGTTCATATGGTTGTTGTGAGTCAATGGCACATGATAACAGAGAACAAAACAAAACAACTTTCCACAGCTCTTCAAATGCTACTGTGGCCAAGAAAATGTTAAATAAATAAATGTGTGTGTGTGTGTGTGTGTGTGTGTGTGTGTTAAATGGAAGAATATGAGAATAAAAATTTTAAAAGAAAAAACAGTACATAAATAAAAAATTCCAGGCCTAACAGCAATAGTTAGAAAGGTTAATGAAACTTGCTTCCTCCTGTAGAGAGAGGCCTTGGTGGTAAAGTCTGTTAGAAGTTGCACTGCTGACCCCAAGGTAGCACCACTTTGGTGGTTCACATCACCACTGATTCCAAGGGAGAAAGATGGGCAATCTCCTCTCCTGCAATTTGCAACCTCCACATATGGCTTGAGGATTAATTATGAGTCAGTTCCAACTGCACAATAATGATTGAGTGACTAGGTGATGTTTACAAGTAATAATTACTTAATGGATATTCCTTTCTTGATTGATTTAGAGAAGCAATTAGAAAAATCTTGCAAGAAATCTTTCTTTTGAATGTCTATGCAGCATCATTCCCTTACATTCTATTCCTTAGAAGTTATGGGAACTAGAACCAGAATATTTTTGAGCTAGGAGGTTTCAGTCATGCAAGGTTTCATTTTATGGATCATGGAATTTAAGGCCAAAGAGCTCATTGCTTTCTTGAAATCCCTGAGCTAGTTAGTGGTTCCTGATGATATTTTGAGCTTGAAAGCTTGAAAAGGATTGCAAGACTTGATGCTTTATATTAGCCCAGGGAAATCTCCTGCTGGGAAGCCACAGCATAAAGTCTCTGAGACACTCCTGGGTATAAAGAATGTACTCACAATCTCTCTAAACAATAAATGTTACTGAAATGGCCCTTTTGACTAATAGAAAACTATTTTTGGAACTTGGAACTTGAAGAGAAATTCAGAGCAGGGATCTGAGTCATTCCCTCTTAGTTGGGTTAATTATTACAGCCTTGCTTGAGGCAACCTAACTATTGCTAAGTAATAAAAATAGATAAGGCCCATGGAAGAAAGTGGGCAATTATTGTGGAACCTGGAGGCATTTTAGGAAGATAAGACTGAAGAGGAGAACGTCACAGAAAAGAAAAAGTAGCAAATATGAAACTCTTCTGATATATGTAAAAGTCTAAGCTCAGAAATCAATCAGAACAATTGAAAATTAAAAAAATAACATTTGTGTATGTTTGCAGTTCAAATATTTATTGAAATTAGTAGAATTGTCCCACAGGGTTTCCATAGCTGTAAATCTCTGTAGATTTTGTTGAGGTGTTAGCAGTTGTTGTTGTTGTTATTGTAGCATTTCAAAATAAACTAGCAATTATTCATGGTTTTATGACTACATTTATCCTTCTTCTTGTTATGTACCTTGAGTCAGGAACAACTCATAGCTGACCCTCCAGCAGGTTTTCACACTTAGTAAATTGCAAGGGAAAAAATTGTCCATCTTTCACCACAGGATCAACTTTTGAGCTAGAATTACATATTTTGGGGTTGGCAGGGTAACTTCTTACCACTAGATAGCCAGAGCCCCAGCTGTTAGGGTTTTTGTGGTGTGGTTTTGTTTTTTTTTAAATATGATGGGTTGGTCCATCACTGTTAACATTCAATGAACTAGTCTGTAAAGGGGAATTCATATGTATACATTTTTCCGTCCTTTCAGTTTACTGGATAAGATTGACCTATACCATTTGAAAGTCTCATGGTATGGAACTTTTTAAAAAGCTTTAAAACAGATTTACGAGAGGGTGCAAGATAAGACAGGTTTCATAGGCTCACTATCACTCATATATGATTCAAAGGCACATAACAACAACAACAAAACAACAATAATAAACTATTTGAATGGAAATAAAGATGATTTTAAGGAGCCCTGGTGTTCTAGTGATTAAAGCAGCAGACTGTTAAACTAAAGTTTGAAGGTCAAACCGGTTGTCCAAGCAGAGCAAGGGAGCATTATACAGTTTAAAATCAAGAAAGGTGTGTTTCAGGTATATGTTCTTTCTCCAAACCTATTCAATCTATATACTGAACAAATCATTCAAGAAGCTGGACTCTATGAAGAAGAATGTGGCATCAAGATAGGAAGAAAACTCATAAACGAGTTGTATGATGCAGATGGCATAGTCTGCTCTCTGAAAGGGAGAAGGACTTGAAAAAGCTTGAGGCAGAAGACCATGGACTACAGCCTTCAATAGAGATTACATCTCAACATCATCATGTTGTTATGTGCCATCGAGTCTCTTGCGACTCATAGCAACCCTATGTACAGCAGCCCTAAACCCTGCTCTATCCTGTGCCAGTCACACTGCCTCTGACACACCCATCCCGATTACCCCAGTCACTGAATCAATCCACCTCATAGAGTGTCTTCCCCTCCTGCGCTGTCCCTCCACCCTCCCAAGCATGAATTTCCTCTCCAAGGACTGGTCCTTCCTTACAACATGTCCAAAGTATGTCAGACGAAGCCCCAGAATCCTTGCCTCCAACGAGTAGCCTGGTTTAACCCTCTCCGGGATGAATCTGTTTGTTTTCTTGGCAGGCCATGGTACATTCAATACTCTCCTCCAGCACCACAGCTCAAAGGTATCAATACTCCTTCTATCCTCCCTAGTCATTGTCCAACTCTCTGATGCATAACGAGTAATTGCAAAGACCATGGCCTGTATCAGATGCACCTTAGTCTCCAGAGACACACCGTTGCTCTTGAGTTCTTTAGAGAGGTCCCTAACAGCAGACTTTCCCATCACAATATGTTTTTTTATTTCCTGGCTACTGATGCCAAGAGTATTGATCGTGGAGCCGAGCAAACTGAAGCTGTGAACAATCTCAATCTCTTCGCCATCCATCGTAATGCTGCCAATTGGTCCAGTGGTGAGAATCTTTGTCTTCTTGACATTGAGCCTCAGTCCACACTGAAGGCTGCAGTCCTTGACCCTCTGCAGCAGTGTATGAGATCCTCCTCAGTTTCAGAGAGATGGAGACAATATTGAAGTTCCCAACTATTTAATCTTGCTTGAATCCACAATCAGCACCCTTGGGATCCAGCAGTCAAGAAATAAAAACACATTAATCATAGGGTCACCTAAGTTGATGGGTGGAGGAAGGGTGGGTAAAGGAAATGGGAAGGATCCGGTGTGAAAAACAATATATCTGACCATTTAAATGAATCAGTATTAACTAAAATTTTACTAAGACAAATTATACTGGAAAACTCTGCTGTCAAGGACCTCTCCAGAGTATTAAAGAACAAGGACATCAGTTTCAAGACTAAAATGCACCTGATCAAAGCCATGGTCTTCTCCGTTACTCGCTGTGTATCTGAAAGTTAGGCAATGACTAAATATTACAGAAGAGTTGATACTTTTGAGTTGTGGTGTTGAAGAAGGGCACTGAATATCCCATGGACTGTCAAGAGAATAACCAGGTATGTTCTAGGGAAAGTGAAACTAGGGTACTTCTTGGAGTCAAGGATGGTGAAATCCCTTCTCATACACTTTTGGCATATTTTTAGGAAGATCCAGCCCAAAGAGAAGGGCCTTATGCTTGGAAAGGTTGAGGGTCAGCACGAAAGAGAAAACCCTCAACAGTATGGTTGACATAGTGACTATGACAATGGGCACAAGTGTGTTGAAGATGGTAAGAATGCACAGGATTTATTGTTCGTAGAAGCAGATCTATTGTTCATAGAGTCACTATGAATCTCAGTCAACTTGATGGTACACAACATCAAAGGCTTCAGTTGGTTGTTGTTGTTGTTATGTGCCGTCGAGTCGTTTGCGACTCATAGCGACCCTATGTACAACAGCCCTAAACCGTGCTCTATCCTGTGCCAATCTCATTGCCTCTGACACACCCATCCCGATTACCCCAGTCACTGAATCAATCCACCTCATAGAGGGTCTTCCCCTCCTGCGCTGTCCCTCCACTCTAACCAGCATGATGTCCCTCTCTAAAGACCTGTCTCTCCTTACAACATTTCCAAAGTATGTCAGATGAAGCCCCAGAATCCTTGCCTCCAAGGAGCAGCCTGGTTTAACCCTCTCTACGATGAATCTGTTTTTTTCCTTGGCAGTCGTACATTCAATACTCTTCTCCAGCACCACAGCTCAAAGGCGTCAATTCTCCTTCTATCCTCCCTAGTCATTGTCCAACTCTCTGATGTATAACAAGTGATTGCAAAAACCATGGCCTGTATGAGGTGCACCTTAGTCTCCAGAGAGGCACCATTGCTTTTGAGTACTTTAGAGAGGTCCCTAACCGCAGACTTTCCCATCACAATATGTTTTTTTTATTTCCTGACTACTGGTGCCAAGAGTGTTGACCGTGGAGCCGAGCAAACTGAAGCTGTGAACACTCTCAATCTCTTCGCCATCCATCCTGATGCTACCAATTGGTCCAGTGGTGAGAACTAAATAAATATACCCATAATGATCCTTGACCTAGAAAAGTTCTTATAGTACCTAGAGAATTGGGCCTATGAGCAGAAAGAATCAAGGTGAATTGATTCTGCCTATGTTTGGATTCCTGGTAGCATTGTAAGCAGGTTAAATGTTGAGCTCTTAACCAAAAGGTGACAATTCTAACCTACTTCCTATTAAGATTTACAGCCTCCGAAACTCTGTAGAAGGTATCCCTGAGTCAGAATCAACCTGATGACAATAGGTTTGGTTTAGAACAGTAAGGAAAATTCTTAAGTAGTCAGTTGAAAGCAGTACTGCAAGTAAAAGGTAAGTTAATATTGCTTCTATTTTACTCTCAACAAATTTTTCGATGAGACTGTTAGAGGCAGTAATGAAAAGATATTCCAAGGAAAAGGCTACTAAATCCCTTTAGGACCTTTATTAGACTATGTCTTTTCTATATCTGGGAGAAAAGGCATGCAAATGACTTGACTTCTACTAGGAATAGGAATGATTGAGAGAGATGTTCAGAGCCATGTGGTAACTGCAGGCGTCGTGAGGAGACAGAAGATTCTCAGAAACTTCACTTAGGCAAAAGTCCTCAAACTGTGTTTGGTGAGATGGTAATAGGTGTTAAGTTAAATAGCATTCTATGTTTTAGAATAATTGTTGTTGTTAGGTGCCACTGAGTCAAGTACAACTCAAAGCTGCTCTATGAACAACAGATCTGAACCTTGTCCTGTCCTCATAATCTCAGACACACTTGAACCTTATAATCACTGTGTCAGTCCATCTGATCAAGGATCTTCCTCTCCTTCACGGACTCTCCATCTTTTAAAGCATGATGTCCCTTTCTAAGGAATAACCTCTCCTAGATAGGAATGCTACCCAATGTACGACAGCTCTGAACTCAGCTCTATCTTAAGCCAGTCTCATGGACTCTGACACACCTAATGCTATCACCCCAGTTATCGTGTAAATCCATCTCATTCAGGGTCTTCCCTCCTTCATTTTCTCTTCACCCTTCCAAGCATGATATCCTTCTCTAAGGACTGGTCCCTCCTGGTGATGTGCCCAAAGTTTGTGAGATGGACCTTCAAAATACTTGCCTCCAAGAAGAAACTTGGTTTCACCCTCTCCAAGACAGATCTATTTGTTTTCCTGGCTGACTATTGTGTATTCAGTACTCTTCTCCAGAACCACAACTAAAAGACATCAATTCTTCTTCTGCAATTCTTAGTCACTGTCCAGCTCTCTGATGCATAGCATATAACTGCCAAGGCCATGGCCTGGACTGACATCATGGCTCCTCAGAACTGTAGAGAGGTCACTGACAGCAGACTTCCCCAATGTAATTAGTCTTTTGATTTCTTGATTGCTGGTGCCAAGAGTGGTTATTGTGGAGCTGAAATTGTTAATAACCTCAATCTCTTCTCCAGGCATCACGGTGCTACCAATTGGTCCAGTGATGAGAAACTTTGTCTTCTTGATGTTTTACTTCAGTCTATATTCAAAGGGTATTCAGGCTTATTTTTTATATGCTGGAGAAGAGTGTTGAATATACCATTGACTGCTAGGAAAACAGACAGGTTTGTCCTAGACAGGGTGATACCGGCTACTCTTTGGATGCAAGGATTCTGAAGCTTCATCTGACATACTTTGGACTTGTTACAAGGAGGGACCAGTCCTTGGAGAGGGACATCATGTTTGGGAGACTGGCGGGACTGTGCAAGAAAGGAAGACCCTCCATGAGATGGATCGATTCAGTGACTGGGATAATGGGGGTTGGTGTTCCAGAGACAATAAGGTTGGCACAAGATGGACCTTGAGTTACTATGAGTCACAAGTGACTTGACGGCACATAACAACAACAACAAATGTTCCCAAATATTTTTTCAATATTTTACCAAACTCAGTTTATCTTGGGCTTTCTTTTCTAGAGATTGGAACTGTGCTTCTTTCTGAAAACCAAGCACATTTTCCCAAATACATAAAAAGAACATCTTTCTTCACTCACTCATTCCTGAAGCTTCTACTCTGACAAAAATAGCAGTAGCTCTTCAAGGTGACTCCCTGCTTGCATGTCCACAATTCAGGGAACAGAACAGAACAGATACAGAGCAGCTTTTCTGGATGCTTCCAAAGGCTCCTTTATGAAGGCTACACACATTTAGTGACGTGAAAGCTGGATAGATAACCACATACCTTCTCTGATCTTCTATTTCTTTCCTTAGCACTAAGACTCCATTTAAGTGAAAAGAATTCTGTTAAAACTGGTGCTAGTCAGTGTTGTTGAAGGTTATGCCTTTCTGATAAAAACATTTGCATTTATCTGGGGAAAGAAAAAAAAATCCAACCTTTCCCAGCATCAAATAAGAATTTTTGTTTTTATTTTTTAGGTTTTATCTAAGAGGGAAAACCTTGTTTGGAAATAAATGAAATTAATTGTTGCTAGGTGCTATCGTGTCAAGTATGACCAATAGGAACAACAGATCTGAACCCTGTCCTGTTCTGTACCATCTTCATCCTCTCTGTCAAAACTCAAGTTCACTGTTACAATAACTGTGTCAATCATTTTCTAAAAGCCTTCCTATCTTTGGCCTTACCTCCGTCTTTCCAAACATGATATCTCTTTCCAAGGACTAGCCCCTTCTGGCAACATGCTCTGGCAATGTGAGATGAAGCTTCACCGTCTTTGGTCTTTCCCTCTAAGTCACACTCTGGCTGCACTTTGTTCAAGACATATCTGTTTATTCTGTTAGCAGTCCATGGGATACTCAGTAATCTTCCCTAGCACCACACAGCTCAAAGGCATCAATTCTTCTATCATCTCTATTCATTGTTTTTAGGTAATAGTTGTTGTTCATCATCTACTCAGAACCAATCCATAGCTGACCTTCCAGTGGGTTTGCAGAGGCTGTAAATAAATCACATGGGAGGAGGTTGCCCATCTTTCCCTTCAGAGAAGCTGGTGGATTTGAACCACATACCTCCAGGTTGGCAGAGCAAATTTAGAGGGTCCCAAATTTCTAGAAATCAATTTAGGATAGTCAACAGGTTTAGACATCTTTCTTTCAGGTAAGCCTTTGTGCAAACTTTGGTTTACCTAGACTTTAGAAAGGAACTCTTAGGGCAGACGAGGGGGTTAAATAAGGACATGGGAGTCCAATTAGTACTACCCTCTTCAGAAATAGACCATCTGGAGGCTTAATCTTCTGTCTTAAAAATTTGGCAGCTTTCTTCCTAGAAAACTACATTTGGTGGTGTTTAAAGAATTCATCCAATGCAGCTTGAATTTTATGGAGCTCTAAACCTTTGAGTAATATCCAGGAAAATGGCAGGCTTACAATGGTTTTGGATAAATTCACAGCTATATTTTTCTTTCCATTACTGATTACTAAGAAGAATCTTCTAAATAAAAATTGAAACATTTTTTGGACCAAGTAACCCAAGAAAAGCCTTTGACTTTGTCAGGGGAGAAAATGCAGGGTTAGTTAAATGGTCCACTTAAATTATTTAATACAATTTACGTAACTTAATTTTTATGCATGGCACTTATGACCTTTGTTGTGTTATGTCTCAGCAAGATAAGCTATTAAAAAATAACTCACTGAGGAGTGAATTTTTATAAGAATTCTTAATTGCAAAGAAGCAAAAAGGTCTTAGCTTTGAGGGCAAAGAGTTAATGAGAGATCATTCTTTGTTTCCTTAAGAGTCTAAAAAGTCAATCTCCCTTGTATTTGTCAGATGCTATTTTGCAGTCTCCTGCTTATGCAGAGGTCAATCTGTGAACCCGTAGTAAGGTTCAGCTTTGGGAAACAGAAATTAGGACCAGGAAACTGGAGATGAAATAAGATAAAATGAAACAAAATAAATTTGATTGGAAGGCTGGTTTTTGCTCTGTCAGTTTCTGAAATGCCTATAGTTCTCATTGAGCTATGGCTGCTTGAGGATCTATAGTCATTGAAAGGTATATACACTAAACATAATATGATACCTGGAAAAAAAATTTATTCGACCATTCTTCAGTTTTTCTCATCTGTAATCTGACCATCAAAGAGCTTTCATATGTCCTGACAACAATGATCACATCCTGCTTGTGTCCAACAAAACTGAAATGTATTCATTTGCAAAGCATGGAAGAGGTATTTGGTTTCCAGAGAAGAGCTCCACCTGTGTGTGGGAGGAGCTGAGAAAGGATATTTGGGAAACAATGCCCTTTCAACCACAGGATGCATTAAATATTGGGAGAGTCCAGAAGAAGTGCTTTTAAAGCTGTAGTTGTAGACGTCACAGATGCTTCCTGAATGCTGTTAGTGACATAGAAAGAGAAGGGTGACTTCCGAGGTCATCAAGCCATCAGCTTTCAAGTCCTGAGTTGATAGATAACAAAGCTCCTTTTCACCTATATCTAAATACTTCTGCTTTTAGCTACAGACACCATGTCCCCCAGGCCCTTTAGGAGTCAGGAAGGTGACTGAGTGAAAATTGGAGATATTGATGACCTTTTGTTCTTATTTCTTTGCCTTAGTAAAATTGGGAATAGATCCCGTAGTAGAAACTGTGTAAATATTAAATGAACATTTCCATACAGTGGAAAGAATGCTGTCGTTATAGAGACTAAGCAGGAGAGCTGGGGAGTTCTCACAGCATAGTCCAAAGCTGGTTGTGTTGCTAACCCAAACGCCACTTCTCTGTAGCAGTTGGAATCTATCTTGAGGGGATAGAGGCCATTAAAAAAAAAAGTCCTAAAGGGAAAACATTGGAAAATAAAAAGTAGCTTAAGAGCTTCATGAGAGAAAAATGCTTGCGAGTTGCAGCCTCAGAGACTCAATGGAAAGCCAGCTCTGAGTGGGTTCTGACATGGAGGTAATGAGAGCAAATGTGAGAAGCAGGCAGCAGCAGGAGTTAAGCACTCTAGTGACATATGCTGCTTGTTTGTTTTTAAGACCACGATTAGCCTTTAGTAAGCTTTAAATGACTATTACGTAATCATCCGAGTTTCTACTGAGATAGGACAAAGCAAGTGTACAAAATACAAGAAAAGGGAACCATTTTTAGTCCTTTGTTGCAAAGATAATGAAGCTACTCAATTTGACTACTGATAAGAAAGACTGCCATCTAGAGTTCTTGCTTAAAACTCCAGTTTTCAGGCACTACCTACCCTCCAGTCTGACCTTGACCTATATTACCCCATAAATTCGGTGATCATGATTGACAATAAGAGTGAGAGGTCAGCGGGCAATCAAGTAATATAACAGTTAAATTGTGCTGACACTCAACGAAAGCCCAGGACCTTATTTAATTGTAAATAATGCCTTTTGTCCCTCTTCAAACAGGTACATCCAGTGAGTTGATAACTTTTAAGTTCTGATTGTTTGCTTATATGATTTATTATTTGGCATTTGTTAACGCTAGTAAAAACATTTAAACATCATCTTGTTACTTTCCTGTAAATTCACCATGCGCTGTTGTTGTGTGTTGTTGAGCCAATATGACTCATAGCAGCTCTATGAACAACAGACTTGAACCCTGTCCTATCCTGAGCCACCCTCATCATTCCTGGCACATTTGAACCCATTGCTGCAGTCCTGTGTTAATCCATTACACGGGGTCTTTGCTCTTCTTCACTGACCCTCCATCTTCACAAATGTGATGACCAAGGAATAGCCTCTCCTAGCAACATGTCCAAAGCATGAAACAGAGCCACACCATCTTTGTCTCCACTCTGGCTGTACTTTTTCCAAGACATGTCAGTTTGTTATTTTGACAGTCCATGGGATTCTCAGTACTCCTCTTAAACACCATAATTCAAAGGCACCAATTCTTCTTTTATCCTTATTCATTTTCTAGCTCTCAGATAAATAGCAGGTAATTGAAAAGATGATAACTGGAATCAGGCACACCTTAGCTTTCAAACTGACAGCATTGCTCTTAAGTATTTTGGAGAGGGCCCTATCAGTTAACTTGTACAATAACACATCTCCTGATCTCCAGGCTGCTGGTACCAAGGATGTTGATTGTTGATTTAAGTAAGAAGAAATCATCCACAGCTTCAATCTTTTCTCTATCAAGATGTTGCCTATTGTCCTGGTGGTGAAGATCTTTGTTTTCTTGATGTTGAGATGTAATCAATTCCAAGAGCTGTAGTTCCTGCTCTTCTGTATCAAGCATTTCAAATCCTTCTCACTTTCAGTATGCAAGGTTGTGTCATCTGCATAAGGCAGGTTATTCACAAGTCTTCTTCAGAACCTGATGGCACATTCCACCTTATAGAGTCCAGCATTTTGAATTATTTGCCCAGCATACAGACTGAATAGCTAATAGATTGAATAGATATAGATTCTATTGAATAGATATGGAAAATCCCTTCCTGATTTTAAACCATGATGTTTTTCCTTGCTCTGTTTGGACAATAGTTTCTTCAATTAGGTTTTTTTCAGGAGTATAGTTAAATGTTCTGGGAATCCTATTTTTCTCAACGTTAGCCACAGTTTGTGATGATCCACACAATCAAAAGCCTTTGTATAGTCAATAAAACACAAATAGACATTCTTCTGATGTTCTCTGCTTTCAGCCAGAATCCATATGACATCTGCAATGATATCCCCTGGTGCTGTGGCCACTTCTAAACTCCACTTGAACTTCTGGCAAGTCCCTGTCAATGTAACTATTCCAGCCATTTTTTATGATCTTCAGCAAGATTTTACTTGCATGCCATATTAGTTATATTGTTCTATAATGTCCCCATTTTGTTGGGTCACATTTCTTGGGAATGGAAACAAATATGGATCTCTTCAAGTCAGACAACTGTCAAGACTAGTAAATTATTGAGAAGACATATGTCATTAAAAAAATGTCCTAAGGGGAGAAACAGTGGAAAATAGTAACATGAAAACCGCATAACTACTTTTAATTCTGCTTTGATATATTTAACGTAATTAACTTTTAATCTATATTCCTGAGAATTCCTTGCTTTGCTTAGGTCTGAAGTGAACTGTAGATTTGAATAAGATGTCAAACAGAGATTTTTAATTAATGTAATACATTACCACTGGGCCAACTGGCAGCACCATGCTAGATGGAGAGGAGATTGAGGTTGTTAACAATTACAGCTTGCTCGGCTACACAATCAATACTATTGGCACCCGCAGTCAGAAAATCAAAAGACAAATTGTATTGGGAAAATCTTCTGTTAGGGACCTCTCCAGAGTACTGAAGAACAATGATGTCAGTCTAGAGATTAAGGTGTATCTAATCCAGGCCATGGTCTTGGCAATTGCTTGCTCTCTACTCCATCAGAGAGCTGGACAATAACTAAGGATGACAGAAGATGAATCAATGCCTTTGAATTGTGGTATGGGAAAAAAAAGTTTAGAACATACAAAGAAAGTCAAGTAAACAAATGGGTCTGTCTTGGAGAGGGTGAAACCAAGTTTCTCCTGAGAGGCTAGGATTTTGAAGCTCCATCTCACATACTTTGGGCACATGACCAGGAGGGATGGATCCTTGGAGAAGGACATCATGCTCTAAAGAGTGGAGGAATGCCACAGGAGTGGAAGATCCTGGATGAGACGAATTGAAACAGTAACTGGGGCAATGAGGGCTGGTATGTCAGAATCAGTGAGATTGGCTCAGGACAGGGCAGGCTTCATAGCTGCTGTACATACGGTGGCTGTTGGTCACAGGTGACTTGATGCACATACCAACGACATTGTTGTTGTGTACCATAGAATTAGAATCGACTCATAGCTGACCCTCCGGTGGGTTTTCAGAAGAGATTGCTCATCCTCCCCAGAGCATTTGGGGGCCTCGAACCACCTTCGTTCAGATTACAGCACAGCTTCTTGCCTTTCTTGCCACCAGAGCTCCCTATCATGTTCCAAATATGACAACAACCATATTAAAAGAGTACTGGTGGTCAAGTGGTAAAAAAACAACCAACTAACCATACAAATATTACATTGCAATCCCAAAAGCAACTAGTTCAAGTCCACCAGCTGCTCCTCAAGAGGAGGATGGACAATCTTCTGCCTCTGAAAACCTGCTGGAAGGTCAGCTATGGGTCACTTCCGACTTGATGGCAAACGACAGCTTCCATATTAATATATTATTAATAATTTCACTGCAATTATAGTAATGTGATGGTAAATGTAGTCAATTAAGATAGTGAATAATGTTCAAGTTGCCTCTTAAAAAAAGACAAATGAAGTTAGAAATAAGCCCTGGAGTGAAAAGTTCCTGACTATGCAATTACTTCTGAAAGAAACAATTTCTACCACAGAGAAAACAAGAACACCCATGTGCTTTGTCTACACTTTGCTGTCACTACTCTTGCAGACGTTCAGACTAATTTAATTATTTGAGATTTGAGGAGGAAAAAAAAATCTAGCTTTAAAAATTGTTAATGTCTCTGAATTCTTCTGTAATAAGTCAGGTACACTTCCCAAATCTCCAATAGTATCTTTCTGGAATTTGTTCAGAATGATCTACATCCCTAGAGATGGTGATAAGTAGTATTAAAAAAAAAGTTATTTGTTTCTAAACTTCCGCAATCAGTTGTAAAAAGCTCAGAGTTTATTTGCCTCATTCTTTCAGTTAATTAAAAAAGGATTTTTAAAATAGCCTCAAGTGTAGTGTAATTTATAATAGGCTTTTCTCATTCCTATTTTTAATTACCATTTTTGCATGATGATGTTGGACCATTTCCCTTTTATTGACCACTTAAGCAGAGTTTCAGAAGACTAACTCTATGACTATTAATTGCTGTTGCTTTGTGCCATTGAGTTGATTGCAACGTATAGTGACCCTATGCACAACAGCTATAAACCCTGCCCTATCTTGAGCCAATCTGTGTCTCTGACACACCTACCCTCATTATCCCAGTTACTGTGTCAATCCATCTCTTCTGGGTCTTCCTCTCCCATGCTGTCCCTCTACTTTTCCAAGCATTATATCCCCTTCCAAAGACTGGTCCCTCCAGGCAATATGTCCAGAGTATGTCAGGTAGAGCTTTAAAATCCTTGCCTCCAAAGAGCAACTTGGTTTTTCCCTCCCCAGGATAACACTGTTGTTCTCTTGGCAGTCCATGGTATGTTCAATACTCTTCTTTAGCACCACAACTCAAAGGCATTGATTCTTTTGTCATCCTTAGTTATTGTCCAGCTCTATGATGCATAGTACGTAATTGCAGAGACCATGACCTGGGTCAGGTTTACCTTAGTCTCTAGACTGACATCATTGCTCTTCAGCACTCCGGAGAGGTCCCTGACAGCGAATTTTCTTAATGCAATTTGTCTTTTGATTTCCTCACTGTTAGTACTGAGAATGTTGATTGAAGAGCTTAGCAAGCTGAAATTGTTAACAATCTCAATATATTCTGCATCTTTCATGATGCTGCCATTTGGCCTGTTGGTGAGAATCTTTGTCTTGTTGATATTGAGCTGCAATCCATATTGAAGACTGCAGTCGTTAACCTTCTGCAGTAAACACTTCACACCCTCCTGAATTTTGGTAAGCAAGGTTTTTTCATCAGCATAACGCAGGTTATTGATGAGTCTTCTTCCAATCCTGATGTCCCATTCATCAAAAAAATGCAGCCTTCCGAATAATCTGCTCTGTATATAGATTCAAAAGGTGTGGAGAAAGGACACATTCCTGACGCACTACTTTCCTGATTTTGAACCATGCAATGTTTTCTTGCTTTGTTGTGACAACTGATTCCTGGTCCAAGTGTAGGGTTTGCTTGAACACAATGAAGTGTTCAGGGATTCCCATTCTTCTCAAGGTTAGTGATCTCCAGTGAACCAGGAAGAGTAGAATTGTTAACTAAAGTTTATCCCAAATTTTTCTTCCCATTAAGACAGATGTTTCTTCTCAAATATTTTCCTTTCAAAGCACGTATGTTATGGATTCAAGGTCGTCATTGTTGTTGTTAAGTGTTGCTGGGTCAGCTACGGCTCATAATGACACCAGGCACCATAGATCTGAACTCTACACCGTTTTGTACCATCCTTACCATTCTGGGCACATTAGAGCTCACCATTGCAGTCACTGTGCCAATGCATCTCATTGAAGGTCTTCCCTTCATTTTGCTGACTCTCCACTCTTCCAAGCATGATGTCCTTTTCAAAGTCCCCTCCTAACAGCACGACCAAAGTATATCAGATAATGTTTCACTATCCCTGCCTCCAGGAAACACTCTGGCTGAACTTTTCAGGACATACTTGTTTGTCCTTCTGGCTGTCCATAGGCTATTCAGCTCTCTTCTTTAGAATCACCACTCAAAGGCATTGATTCTTCTTCTGTCATACTTATTCATTGTACAAATTTGAGACATATAAAAATAATTGTAAAGACCATGGATTAAATAAGGAATATCTTAGTCTTCGAACTGACAGTTTTGTTTTTTAACATTTTGAAGACATCCCTGAAAGCAGACTTTCCCAATGCAATACATCTCCTGTCTGCTGGCTGTTGTTGCTGTCGTTATGTGCCGTCAAGTCACTTGTGACTCATAGTGACCCTATGTACAACAGCCCTAAATTCTGCTCTGTCCTGTGCCAATCACACTGTCTCAAATACACCTATCTCAATTACTCCAGTCACTGAATCAATCCACCTCATAGAGTTCCCTCCACCCTCCCAAATATGATGTCCCTCTCCAAGGACCGGTCCCTCCTTACAACATGTCCAAAGTATGTTAGACGGAGCCTCAGAATACTTGCCTCCAAGGAGCCGCCTGGTTTAACCCTTTCCAGGGTGAATCTTTGTTTTCCTAGCAGCCCATGGTACTCTCAATACTCTTCTCCAGCACCACAGCTCAAAGGGATCAATTCTCCTGCTGTCCTCCCTAGTCATTGTCCAACTCTCCAATGCATAACAAGTGAATGCAAAGACCATGGCCTGTATCAGACGCACCTTAGTCTCCAGAGAGACACCATTGCTCTTCAGTACTTTGGAGAGGTCCCTAACAGCAGACTTTCCCATGGCAATAAGTCTTTTAATTTCCTGGCTACTGGTCCTGAGAGTGTTAACTGTGGAGCCAAGCAAACTAAAGCTGTGAACAGTCTCAACCTCTTCACCATCCATCCTGATGCTGCCAATTGGCCCAGTGGTGAGAATCTTTGTCTTCTTGACATTGAGCCTCAATCTATATTGGAGGCTGCAGTCCTTGACCCTCTCCAGCAAGCTCTTTAGTTCCTCCTCAGTTTCAGCAAGCATGGATCCAAGAAATACTAAATCAATGACAATTTCAGTCTTTCCTCCATCTATGATCATGTTGTGTCTTAGTGAGAATTTTTATTTTCTTAATGTTAAGATATATGTAAGTTTGTTGTTGTTGTTCTTGTTGTTGTTGATTGGCTTCGAGTCGAGCATGACTCATAGTGACCCTATGAATAAAAGACCTGAACACTTGTATAACATTCATCCTTTCTCCAGATTCATAGGGTTTCCAGAGGCAAGCTATTTCAGAAGTGGATGCCAGTCCTGCTTCCAAGCTTGTTTTAATCAGGAACTCCACCAAACACTGTCCATCATGGGTAACCATTATCGCTTTTGACACATTAGTGTCACAATGTTGTTTAGCTTCACAGCAACCATGAATTACCTATACACAGCAAGCAGACAGACCAGGGCTATACGACCTAGAAGAATGCGTGACCAAAACAAAATTAAAAATAGGCCCAAAGGCCATGGGTTAAAGTCACCCACCTTTGGATTGGTAGCATCACTTTCTGTCCACTAGGCTAAGTGATCTCTCTCTATGTTGTTGTTGTTAAGTGCCATCCAGTTGTAGGCAGTCAGCTTAATGGGAACACATAGCAACAACAGTATTCATGGGAGTAAAGAAAAGCATGAATTTGCACAGTAGCACAATAGTTACTGAGGGTCTTTGGCAATATAGCGTTTCAAATAGTGGAAACATTGAGGTAAATTCCCTGCCAGTTACTGAAGAGTATTAGACAGGTGTGCCATCAATAGAAGTAGGTATCTGTACAACTTGTGCAATTGGCTTCCCTATTAATTTCAAGTTTAGAGGAAAACGTTCAACGGAAAGAACAGCAGCACCATTTTCCAGGATATAGAGATTCTCACTATTGTTAATTGGATTGCAATTTTGATCTTTCAATATGCATTCCTCTTTATTCTTCCTCATGCTTGGAAATGAAAAAGCCCACAATGGTAGAAGAATTTGCTCTTCATTTTCTCCGTAATGTCTCAAAGCAATCTTGTCAATTAAAAACTACATAGATAGTCAAGTGGTAAATGCATTTGATTAGTTTTTAAGCTGCAAATACTCTCATTTTAGAGATAAAATTTACCTAGTGAACAACAGAATTGAGTCAAATCAGTTTTCCATCTCTCCAAGGACTTTTGTTTCTCTTTCTCTCTTGGTAAGAGGAAGGGGCGGGCATATCGGGACCACTTTAATTTGTTCCTTGGTAAAGCAAACTCAAGTTAAAACCTCAGTTTGCCTGAGCTTGGTAAATGGAACAATTTAGAATCTTCGAAGTTGAATTCACCTGTTTAGAGTCTCTGTACTGTGCAAATCTTTTCTACAGCCAAAAACACCTACCTACAGAGTCAATTCAATTGTTGGTTTGTTTTCTCCTCTAAGCCAAACTTTAGAGCATATTGGTTCTTTAAAACAGCTTTAAGGGAGCTCTGGTGGCTTAGTGGCAAGAAGCTGCACTACAATCCCAGGGGTATGTGGTTCAAATCCACCAGATGCTTTGCTGAAGAAGGAGGAGCAATCTCCTCCTGTACAGGTCAGATCTGATTTGACAGTGCACACACACAATAAAAATTTAAAAAACAAAACAAACACCAGCTTTAATAAATAAAGGAAATGCTTCTTCTAAAAAGATAATGAGTTCCATGCTCTATAATAAAAGTATTTTTGTTTATTTTTCATAATTTTTAACTGGTTTGTATATAATAATTCATATACACCATATTTCACATGTGTACTTTGTGTTTTATACAATCGTTTGTATATGTTGTGCTTCATTCATGTGCTTTTTGTGTTATACAGTCATTTACATGCATTATATTTTATATAATTTAATTGTCATTGCTTTATACCTATTATCCTCCAATTTTGTCAAGTTTGAACATACCCATTCAACATCTCCCAGTCCTTTACCCCCTTCCACCCACCAACATTTGCTAGCCTAGTGATGTTCCCCTTTTATGTTTTTATGCCCCTCTTTCTCCTTTTCCCCTTCCCCTTTTGAACATTTTTACATATTTTGCTCAGTTATACTAATGTAGCAATAATGCCATTATGCAATATTTGTCCTTGTATGACTAAGATAATTCACATGTCCTAATGCCAATGTCTATCCCAAGCTATACAGCATTTTATGACATTATTGTTTCTTAGTACTGCTTGGTATTCCATTATGTACAATTTCTCAATCCATTCACTTGTTGATGTGCATTTGGGCTGTTTCCACATCCTTGCTGTTGTGAATAGTGTACCTATGAACGTAAGAGTATTTCTCTCCGTTCATGGCTCAGTTGTGATTTCCTTAGGATATATTCCTAGCAGTGGAATAGCTGAGTCACATGAGATTTCGAAGTTCAATTTTTTTTGAGGAAATAGCAAACTGTCTTCTATAACAGTTGTACTATTTTACAATTCCACCAGCATTGTATAAGAGTGCCAATCCCTCTGTATCCTTACCAATATTTGTTGTTTTCTGTGTTGTTAAACTTTGCTACTGCTGCTAGAGTGAGATAGTATCTCATTGTTTTGATTTATATCTCTCTAATTTATAATGACTTTAAAAATTTTTTAATGTGTCTATTAGCTATCCTAATGTCCTCATTTGTAAAAAGTCTTTTCATGCCTTTTACCCATTTTGTGTTGGGGTTATTAGTCTTTTCCTTTTGATGGCCCGATAAGATTCTGTAAACTTTCATTGTGAGACCCTTGTCTGAAAGGTCATTGTCAATGTTTTGATTTTGTTTTTTCCAAAACGATGGGTGTTCCTTTCTTCCTCCTGGAGAAAGTTTTGATGCACACAGGCATTTGACTTTAAAAAGATCTCATTCATCCATTTTACCTCCTCCAGGTTGAGCATTTGTTATGCTTGTAAGCCTATTTATGCTGTAGGCTAAGGCTTCTAATTTCGTTCCCTCTTTGTCTCTTAATATCTTTTTTTGACATTTTACATACTTTTATTTAGAAAGTCTTCAATTTAACATAGAATTTTCAGCTTCTTTATGTCAAATACACATAAACTATTGTGACACAGAGAAACAGTGATGAAAGGCAGAATCAATAGTACCAGTTAGTTTTTCATTATAACAGCAAATTAGAAAATAAATAATCTGCCTTTATGAACCTAACTGGTACCTAAAATATTACTACATATATTAACCATCCATTCAATGAAGACATATTTAGGGAAATTAAGTAGGAAACATTAAAGGAGGAAAACAAAACAACACAAAAACCCCAAAACTGAATTCTTCAGTATTACCTTAGGCAGTTTGTCCAAGGGATAGTTTTGGGTTTTACTTCTAGGTTTCTGATCCACTTTAAGTTGGCTTTTGTGTACAGTGTGAAATGTGAATCCTGTTTGAGTTTTCTGTAGACACCACTTGTTAAAAACGTGTTGTTTTCCCATTTAATGGATATTACTACTTTACTGCGTATTAGTTGATTGTAGGTTGATTAGCTGATTTCCAGATTCCCAATTCTATTCCCTTGATCTAAATCTCTGTCAATACCATACTGCTTTGGATATTATGGTTATGTAGTAGGTTTTGTGGTCAGAAAGTAAGCCGCCTCCAATTTTGCTTTTTGTTTTTTAGAAAAACTCATTTATTTTAGGTCTCTTTCAGAATGAAATTGGAAATTACCTTTTCTACCTTCTTTTTTTTCACTAATCATTTTTATTTGTAATTATTAAAAGTCTGACTTTTAAACAGATTCTTGAACTGGTGGCTCATAGCCATCAGCTCGTTCAACTTTAGCACCTGTCTCATCTCCAGTGGCTTTTCCAGAGCTCCCACCTTCACCATGAAGCTCCATGAGTTTGCCCAATTCAAACCTCGGCTTCTTGAGCATTTTTACTTTCCTGACAAATACATAGATTGGCAAGCCTTTTTTATGTCTTTCCCAATGTTGTCTGGAATCAATTTATTGACCACCTCTTTCATTTGTCTGAACCTCTTGGGTCATGATTTCCATAATTTTCTTTTGGATTTGGTGAACTTGTTGGTGCTGAGTATAAGATGTCCTCCAAATCTGATCGTTGCATTTTTTTTTAAAAACTAACACAAACCAGACGAAGCAAATAATCATCGGTAGTTTTGACATCAACATGCGCTTCAATCATGGTCTGCCATTTTTTTACCATGGAGCACATTTTGTCCCTGGTAAGATCCATGCCATGGAAGTTGGTGAGGCAGTTTTTGCCTTGAGCATCCCCAGTAATCAGCTTGAATTTTCTAAATGCAACTTCATCATTTGGCAAATCACCAAGGCTCACTTCAAAAACACGACCCTTGAATCCATCAGATGCAATTTTGATTCTTTGAGTCCTTGTGACTAATGTGTTCCGAATATTTCTTCTCTTGAACATTGCTGGCACCTTTACATCATACCAATCTTTCTTAGAAAATGGATCAACCACTTTCTCCTTGGCTCTTTTCACCACCTTTTGTAAGGTGCTTATTCTTGCTGACCGCCATGGTGGTGCCAAGAGAATGAAAATCCCCTTTCTATCTCCTTAAATAATGAATTTGATACTTGTTGAGATTGTATTGGACATCTTGTTGTTGTTGTTAGGTGCTGTAGAGTCATAGACTACTCATAGTAACCCTATGAACGAAAGGCCTGAGCACTGTTCGTACATAGAGTTTTCGGAGGCAAGCCATTTCGGAAGTGGATGCTGCTCCTACTTCCAGGCTTGTTTTAGTCAGGAAGCTCCAGTAAACACTGTCTACCATGGGTACCCATTACCACGTTTGGCACATCAGTGTGTATTGGACATACAGATTTTTTTTAGTAGGATTATCATTTTCACTATATTGAGTCTTCCTATCCAATCCTGATGTCACATTTCTCTTCATAGAGCCCAGTCTCCTGGATAATCTATTCTGCACATAGATTGAAAAGATATGAAGATAGGACATATCCCTGGTGTTCACCCTTCCCAATTTTGAAACATGCAGTGTTTCCTTGCTCTGTTCCCAGGACTGCTGCTTTCTAGTCAAGTATAGGAATTTGGAATGACGAAGCTCATGTACTTTGAACCATGCTTTGGTTCTTAAATTTGGTAGGGCCCGAGGACCTGGTTTTAATTGTTTTTGGTCAAACATTCTTCTTGGTCATATAGCCCTGGTCTGTCCACTTTCTGTCAGAGGTAACTCATGGCTGCTTGAAGATGAACACTGTGACACTGATGTGTCAAATGTGATAATGGTTACCCAAGGTGGACAGTGTTTGGTGGAGCTCCCCAATTAAAACAAGCTTGGAAGCAGAAGTAGCATCCACTTCCACAATAGCTTGCCTTCGGAAACTCTATGAATTTGTGTGTGTGTGTGTGTGTGTGTGTGTGTGTGTGTGTGTGTAAAACAAAAATTCTTACCACTAGACCAATAGGTAACATGATGATAGATGGAGAGAAGATTGGTATTGTCAACAATTGCATCTTGCTTGGATCCACTCTCAACACCCTTAGTACTAGTAGTCAAGAGATCTGGAGATGTATTGCACTGGGAAAGTCTCATATAAGGTACCTTTCTGAAGTCCTTAAGAGCAATGATGTCAATTTAAAGACTCAGACATGCTGCTTTCAAGCCACTTCCCCCCCCTCCACCAATTACATGGTATGCATCTGAGAACTTGGCAATGAATAAGTGTGACAGGTGAAGATATAAAACCTTTGAGTTGTGGTATTGGATAAATGTTCTGAATTTCCCATCAGCTTCCAAAAGAATAAATATAAATGTCTTGGAGAAAGTGCAACCAGAGTTCTTAGAGGCAAGGATGGTGACCTCACATAGTTTGGGCATATTATTAGATGAGACAATTCCTTGGAAAGGAACATCATGCCTGGGAAGGTGCAGAGTCAGTGAAAGAGAAGAAGATTCTCAGAGGAAGATGGGATGGAGGAGGATAGGACAGGGTTCATATCTATTGTTCATGGGTCATGATGAGTGATATGCAACTCAACAATACCTAACAATAATACCACCACTTAGGTCTATAACAGATCTGGAGTTAACGTCTGTTTATCCTAGAAGTTAAGAATTCACACTTAATTCCTTGCCTGTGAGTATCCAGCTATTTCAACATCATTTGACTAAAATATTCTTCTTTCCTCATTAAAAAGTCTTAGTAATAATTAATTAGCCATAAATGTAGGAGTTTTTCTCTAGACATTCAATTCTATCCCACTGATTTGTATTTATTCTCTTCTTGTCTCATGATTGCAACATCAGAACCAACTCACAGCTGAGTCTCCATTGGGCTTACAAGGCTGTAAATCACATGAGTAGGGATTGTCCATATCTTCCTGTGAAGCCACTAGTGTATTCAAACATCTAGAGTGGTGCTTCCTTTGAGTTAGAACTTCTTGAGAGTATGCCAAAGATGTCTCTCTGATTGTCTGACCAGCTAACTGGAAAAGAGTCATATTTGTTTCCATTTCCAAGGAAGGTAATCTAAAGGAATGTATAAATTATCTAACAACGTCATTACTATCACTTGCAAGCTAAAGTTTGCTGATGATCATCCAAAAATCCCTAAGATACTACATAACGAGAGCTGCTGGAAGTTCATGCTGGATTTGGGAGATGCTGTGGCATCTGGAATATCATTGCTAATGTCAAATGAATCCTGGATGAAAGCAGAGAATACCAGAAGGATGTCTATTTTTGCTTTATTGACTATGCAAAGACATTTGACTGTGTGGATTATAACAAATTATGGCTAACATTGAGAAAAATGGGAATCCTAGAACATTTAATTGTGCTCATACAAAACCTATACCTAGACCAAGAAAATGTCTGAATAGAAAGGAACACTGTGTGGTTTAAAATTAAGAAATGTCTATATCAGGGATATATCCTTTTTCTATACCTATTAAACCTATATACTGAACAAATCTTTCAAGAAGATGAACTCTGAATTAGAGGAAGGCTCATCAACAATCTGTGTTATGTACATGACACAATCTAACTTGCTGAAATTGAGGAGGATTTTAATGACTTGCTGCAGATATAACAGTTCTCTGTGGATGTGCTGTTCCAGTTTCTTTGTTGATGAAAAAGAAAGGCCAAAGTGGATTTCAGAAGAGACTGAATATTGTAGTAGAGAGCTAGGTAGCCAAAGCAAAGGGAAGAAATAAAGATGTTAAGGACCTAAACAAAAGATTTTAAAGGGCAGCACAGGGAGACAAAGCAAAATATTATAACAAAGTGTGCAAAGAGGTGGAGTTGTAGAATTTTAAAGGATGAACTCACCCAGCATTTCTTAAGCTGAAGGAACTGAAGAACAAGTTCAAGTCTCAAATTACAATACTTAAGGATGCTGTGGGCAGAATGTTGCATGACCTAGGAAGCATCAAAAGAAGATGGAAGGATTACACAGAGGCACTATACCAAAAATAATTCACTGACACAGAAGAATGTCATGAAATTACATATGATCAAGAGCCTATGGTGATGAAGGAGGAAGTTCAACTTGCTCTGGAGAAACTGTCAAAAAACAAGGCCCCAGGAGTTGACACATTTCAACAAACTATTGCTTCTCTGGACATGCTCACCAAGTTGTGCCAAGAAATCTGGAGGGCAACCACCTGCCTAACTGATTAGAAGAGATCCATATTTATTCCCATTTCAACAAAAGTGAGTTAATAGAGTGTGGATATTATTGAATAATATCAATATCCCAGGCAAGGAAGACTCTGCTGAAAATTATCCAAAAATGCCTGAAACAACACATGAAAAATTAATTGCCAGATTTGTAAGCTGCGTTTAGAAAAAGCTGTGTCCAGTGATAAAGATTTTTTTATTATTGACAGTAAGAAGCAGTCCATATTGAAGGATGCAGTCTTTGATATTCTGTAGCAAACACAAGTCCTACTCAATTTCGTCAAACAAGATTTTGTCATCTGCATCATGAAGGCAACTGATGAGTCTTCCTCCAACCCTGTTGCCACATTCTTCTTCATAGAGTCCAGCTGCTCAAATAATTTTCTCAGCATACAGATTGAATAGGTATTGAGAAAAGATGAAATCCTGACACACATCTCTCCTAGTTTTAAAACATGCAGTGTTCCCTTGCTGTATGCACAACCACCACTTGGTCTAGTTATAGGTTTTCAAGAGCAAAATTAAGTGCCCTGGGATTCCCATTCTTCTCAATGTCAGTCATAATTTGCTATTACCTACACATTCAAATGCATAGTCTTTAAAGCACAAATAAACATTCTTCTGATACTCTCTTCTTTCAGCCAGAATCCATCTGTCATGAACAGTGTCATATCCCTGCTTGAACTGATAGATCTCTGTCTTTGTACTATTCTTGTCATTTTTTATTTCTCTTTTTTTAAAATTTTATTATTTGTGTGTGTGTGTGTGTGTGTGTGTGTGTGTGTGTACACTGTCAAATCAGATCTCACTGGTACAGGAGGAGATTGCTCCTCCTTCTCCAGCAGAGCATCTGGTGGATTCTAACCATGTACCTCTGGGATTGCAGTGCAGCTTCTTGCCACTAGGCCACCAGAGCTCCCTTGTTCTTGTCATTTTTAATGATCTTCAGCAGTATTTTGCTTGCATGTAATATTAATGACATTGTTTGATACTTTTCATACTTTGTTGGATTACCTTTCTTGGAAATGGGAACAAATATGGATGTCCTTCAGTCAGTTAACCAGAGATTTGTCCTCCATATTTTCTGACATAAACTGGTGAGCAAATGTAGAAATAAAAGCTGTGGAAAAATTGTTGTTTTGATATTTATTTCCCTAATAGATAATTATTAGAGAAATTCTTTCTTTCTCGCATAGGTAATTATTAGAGAAATAAAAATCAAAACAACAATGAGATAGCATCTCATTCCAGCAAACAATAACAAAGTTCAATAAGATAGTGAGCAACAAATGCTGGGAAGGGGGTGGAGAAATTCGAACTCTTATACCCTACTGGTGGGGATATAACATGGTGTATTCATGATGGAAAGCAACTTGGACATTCCTTGGAAAATTGAGATCATAAAGATCTAACTGGATCAAATATTAATTTAATCCAGAAATCCCACTGCTAGGCATAGTTTCTAAAGAAATAAGAGCTGTGGGGAAAATTGATCTTTGCCTACTAATATTTATTAACGTGTTAGTGAAGAGATGAAATCAACCCAAGTGTATATCAGTGGACAAATGACTAAAGAAATTGTGGTACATTCACCTAAGGGAATATTATCCAATAGTAAATAATGATAATAATTTAATTGAACACTGCACAGCATAGATGAATTTAGAGAAAA
>NW_006399834.1:1524567-1543143 GCF_000299155.1 Elephantulus edwardii
AGCAGCCTGGTTTCACCCTCACTAGGATGAACCTGTTTGTTCTCCTGGCAGTCCATGGTATATTCAGCACTCTTCTCCAGCACCATAGCTCAAAGGCACCAAGTATCTTTCTATCATCCCTAGTCATTGTCCAGCTTTCTGATGCATAGCAAGTAATTGTGAAAACCATGCTTTGGATCAGATACACCTTAGTCTCCAGATTGATATCGTTGCTCTTCAGTACTCTGGAGATGTCCCTGACTGTAGACTTACTCAGTGCAATTTGTCTTTTGATTTCCTGGCTTCCGGTACCAAGAATGTTGAGTATAGAGCCAAGCAAACTAAAGCTGTTAACAATCTCAATCTCTTCTCTATCATGATGCTGCCAATCAGCCCAGTGAAGAGAATTTTGTATTCTTGATGTTGTACTTCAATCCATATTGAAGGCTGGAGTCTTTGGCCTTCTGCAGCAAGCACTTCAGGTCCTCCTCAGTTTCAGCAAGCAGGGTTGTGTCATCTGCATAACGCAGGTTGTTGATGAGTCTTCCTCTAATCCTGATGCAACATTCCTCCTCATAGAGCCCATCCTCCTGAATGATCCGTTCTTAGGGCTTTCTAAATAGAAGGTTTTATTTTTGTTGTTGTTGTTGTTTTTTAATGAAAATAAAGGAAACCAACCAAGCAACAAATAAAACCTTACCTATCAGAATGTATCTTCCCAGTGGCAAGGATCACAGAACAGTAATTATGATTATTACAAGTTTTTAAAATGTAATGTCAGATGGTGGACAGTATTGGAGAGGGGGAACATAGGGGAAAAAGAATAAGGAATGATGTAAAGAGGGTGTCAATATACTTTAAAATTAGGCATTCAGAGAAATCTGAGAAAGTTGTGTTTGAGCAATGATCTCAAGGATATTAGGAGGCAAGTACAAGGGTAAATGGGAGAAGAAAATTTCAGATAGAAAGACAAAGTAAGCCGAGCCCTTAAAAAGGTCACTGATGAAAAGGAAGACATAGAGAAATGCACTATAGTTTTAAACAATAAAGGTAAATCTTATACAATAAGTACAACTTTTGCTATAGTACAAGAATAAAAATAAAAGAGAAAATGTACCTGGAGTAATCAAGAAGCAGAAAGAAAGAACATGTTGCTAATGCATATAAGAAAGGGAGAAATAGCAGAAGATGAGATCAAAGAGGTGGTAAGGGGAGGAAAGTACAGGGTCTGGAGGTTAATAGCTATGTGTACAGTGTCGAAGAGACTTAGCAAATATTTCATCAGTGTGTTCCAAAGACTTGGTTCCACCAGCTCTTGTGCATTTAAGAAAAAAAAAGTATAGGGAGTGGTCGATACTTAGTGATACCTAAGATCAAGTTCTAGGGAATCTGTCTTCTCAGTGCTTATACCAGGACCAATTAATGTACGGAATAGGATCCATTGTCACAAGAAGGGCCTAAAAATGACCTGGATTCTGGGGAGAGCCCCTGGGTAAAACAGAACCATCTGCAGTGGTTAAAGTCATACACTGACCAGGCACATATTTTCAGGACTAGATACATAACAAGTCCTCAAAAAATGTTTTTATCCATGCCATTTATCTATCTGTTGGGATACTTAAACTCTAGTGTGGTAAGTGTTAGGCCTGAAGCAAAAGTATATCAGATACAACAAGAACTCTACAAGCCTAGGGGATTTAGAGACAGAAAGTACGACAGCTAACTACAATTCAAGTCCTATTGCTTTTAGTTGATGTTGAGTTCATTTTGACCTATGCATGCAGAATAGAACTTCCCTGTAGGCATTTTCAAGGCTATGACATTTTGGTAGCCAATCACCAGTTCCATTTTCAAGACCTATCTAGATGGATTTGAACTATAAACATTTGTTGTTGTTGATTGTCATCGAGCTGAGCACCTCTCATAGACAAAAGGCCTGAAGCCTTTCTAGTCATTTATCAAAGTTCATAGAGTTTCCAGAGGCATGTTGTTTAGAAAGTGGATGACACTCCTGCTTTCAACATTTACAATGGTATTTAATTACTTTTACCTTCTAGAGACTCTATCCAGAGTAATTACTATATCCCTAAGGAGTAAGCCAACAACAGCGCCTGAAAGAGCAGCCAAAAGAGGGTTCTTATAAATGATAACAAAATTACAAGCCTATTTGTTTTATGCATCTGAGAGCTGGACAATGATTAAGGATGACAGAAGAATCGATGACTGAGTTCGGTTGCTAGAGAGGAGTACTAAGCATGCTATCAAGAGGACAAACAGCTCTGTCCTAGAGAGGGTGAAACCAGGTTGCTCCTTGGAAGCATGGATTTTGAAACTCCGTCTCATATACTTTGGGTGCCAGGAGGGGCCAGTCCTTTGAGAAGGACATCATGCTTGGAAGGGTGGAGGGACTGCACAGGAGAGAAAGACCCTGGGGGAGATGTATTGACATGGCAACTGTGGCAATGGGAGTAGGTGTGTCAGAGACAGTGAGATTGGCTCAGGTTAGGGTAGGGTTCAGAGCCATTATTCATTGGGTCATTATGAATCCTTGTTGACTGGACTGCACATAACAGCAACCACATTTGTCCACTGCTGTGAGGGACTTATTCTCCAATGAGTCTACAGGTAAGCCTTGTCATATGCCATCTGCAGATATGGAACTGGTATGTTTGAAGGAAATGTTAAGTAGCTGTTAATTGGCAGTACTGGTACTCATACGAGTAATGAAAATTATCTGATGGGTTGAAATTTTAGATATTGGAATACATGGCTATATGAGCTATCAAAAGCTTTTTATTCTCAGACTAGACTTTTAGAGCTTGGATAGTTGGAACAGAACCCTGCATAAAGATAAAAAGACCAAATCAATCCAGTATCTATTGAATAAATTCTGACTCATAGTGACTCCATATGTGTTAGAGAACAACAGTGCTCCACAGAACTTTCAGTGAGTGGTTTTCCAGACGTGTATCACCCCAGCTTTCTTCAGAGGTATTTCTGGGTAGATTCAAACAAACCACTTTTTGAGCAGTATTTAAATACTTGCATTACCCAGCTACCCTAGCCAAAAGATAGAATGGATTACATCACTAGGTTTCCACAAGCAAATCCTCACACAGCTGGTGGAGTCAACCAGACATATTTTTAGAAATATTGTTTTTCAAACCCTATCCCAGGAGACTGTAACTCAGAAAGTCACGGCAGCTTCGAGAACTCATGTTTTCCTAAAACTGCCTGGTGATCCTCAGAAGCAGCTGCATTGCTTTGCAAGTTAGCTCCTCGTTTCCTGGACCAAGTCCACGACCTTTGTTCCAGATTTGAAATTTAGAAATGTAGGTTGCAAGGGTGGAAGCTACTCACATTGGAGTAGTGCTTTATTTTGGTCCCAATTACTTTGCAGATTCAGAGCTGCAGACTGCGTGTTCTAGTGTTTTCAGTGGAAGCAGTTCAGTGGTAGCTGAACAGGCAGCAAAGCTGCTGGCTGACCACTGGATGGCATCCCTGTCCTACCTTTTCTTACAGGATTTCTGCTTAGAATTCACAGCTCTTATGAAGGTGCCTCTGCAGTCTCTTGCTAGTGTCTGTCTTTTCAATAAAATACAGTCACTGGAACCCATCAAGCCCCTTGGGCAGCAGGTATGTGATTTCCACCCCAGATAGGCCTTGGACTGACTGATGGAAGAGTCACTTTTAAAAGGAATAAATACCCTTCATTTACAAAAGATGTTGTTGCCTTGTTTCATTCTGAGACATGTTTGCAAGTCTTGCTTCTAATAATGAGGAGAATGAAAACATTAAAGTTAAATCCAGAAGTGATGATCCAATAAAGACTTTGGGCAATGACAATTTCTGAGTTGATCTTGTAGGGTATTGAGAAAATAAAATTTATGTATACTTGATTTAGGAAGCAATTATATTCAGTGGATAGGTTATTTGTCTGTGTATGTTGACTGGCCTTTGGGGAAGCATATTCAAAATTTCATTTTCTTGAGATACAAATATAGAGGGTTACAAAAGGTCAAACACTGTTTCTAAGAAGTAGATGGCTCTGGTAAATTAAGTGAGTTTTTATTTAGAAGTGTGCTTTGAAAGGCAATCAGCTACTTTGCTTACACAGTGAGCAACATTGATCATTTGTTTTCCAGTTTTACACAATTCATTTGGTGAGTAATCCTGAAAAACTTGAGGTTAGAAAAGTTGGACAGTGAAGTGATTCTGTTAGAATCATGCATTTCCTTCTTCGAGGTTTTATGTTGTTTGTATGTAAATATGTGATTTGTGAAAATGTAGTGTTTCAATGAATTTTCTGTTTCCTCCCTTTGTTTCTTTCTTCTTCCTCCATATTACTTCACTTTAACACACCTTCCAATATCTACAATGTGCTTTCCTGGATGGAGTTGTTTGGCTGGAAGATAGCATGATCATGCTGGTGTTTCTCTGAGTCTGCCTTGCTGACAAGCTATAGTTATTAGAGCCCTGTTAATACACCAGGAGGAAGGCCAGAGCTGACTCCTGGAATTGAATCTTACTTAGTACCTTGGTGACACATGCCTAAATCCTGGATTCAGTAGTAATCTCCACTCTGGGGACTACAATATATTGGTAGGAATACCCAAGGCTGGATGGTCTCTAGACCTGGTTCCCATGTAGCATTTTATAGTTTGCAATTTTCTTTGGTTGATGTATTCTCTTCCAGGATAGAAAAAGGGAAAACACCTAGCAACCAAGCAGAAATATTGAATTCCTCACCCTTTTCAGTTCTCAAAACAAAGCACTGCTACATTTCCTGGTTTTTCCTTTCCTTAGCTTTACTTTCTCTAATATCTAGATTAATGACCACATTAAACTATGCATCCATGGTATGTAGACTTGTTTACTATCTATTTTTAAAACATTCATATCAATCCCATAAGAATATTGGCACAATCAAATACATAGCCTATGGTTCTCGTGGATCTTTCTCCCTCTTTATTATATAGCTCCTTCATTCTTCATAAGAGAACTAGTTGACCATCTAGAGATGGTTGCATTGCTGTTTTTGTCTTTTCTGTGAAATATTGTGTTTTGATTTGCAGCTTTTAAATAACTTTAGAAACGCCAGGTCATTATTCTTGATATAATGTGAACCATCCACTCTCATTTATTTGCTATCTTAGAAACTGAAGTATCAATTAAATAGAATGCTTTTTTAAGGGTTTTGTACTGTGCCATGTGAAAGATAGTAACCAAGAATTATAGAGCACTTGCTAGGAGCCAGACATTGCTCTATTTTATTCTCTCCACAGCTCTTTGAGGTGAGTCCATTGGAAGAACATCCACCTTTTTCTGGGTCACAGAGGTTTGTCATATAACAAAGAAATCTGTCTTGCACAGGGCAAGATCGCTTACCTTTTGGCCAGATGTCCATGAGGTACCATTTACCTCAGTGAACTCACTGAGGTCCTAGATCTGGTCTCTCCATCTACAAACCTAAAAATTTCCAGTAGTTGTGGAGAATGTCTTTATAGAAGAAGAAGGGTCAGTATTAAATATTAAATAATATTTACTATAAAATGGAAATACCTTTCAATTTTCATGTTTGCTTTTACCTCTTGTTTAATTTAGAAGAAAAGCTTCGTTTAAGTGATTATTCATCCCTAAACCCACATCTCTGAATTAGGTCTTTATTTTGTTGTAATTTTGTTTTAACAGGTGAAGGTAGAGGGCAGATAACAGTATCTACTTAGGGTTTGATAATAATATTATTTTTATTTACTGTGTTTATTTGTGTAGTTTTCTGAGATTATTAACAGCTTTGGTTTGCTTGGCTCCACTCTTGGCACCAGCAGCCAGGAAATTAAAAGACGTATTGCCATGGGAAAGTCTGCTGTTAAGGACCTCTCCAAAGTACTGAAGAGCAATGGTGTCACTCTGTAGACTAAGGTGAGCCTGATAGAGGCCATGGTCTTCACAATCATTTGCTATGCATCAGAGAGTTGTACAATGACAAGGGAGGATAGAAGGATAATTGATGCCTTTGAGCTGTGGTGTTGGAGAAGAATATTGCATATACCATGGACTATTGGGGAAACAAACAGATTCAACCTGGAGAGGGTTAAACCAGGCTGCTCCTTGGAGGCAAGGATTCTGAAGCTTACTCTGACATACTTTGGATATGTTGCAAGGATGGACAAGTCCTTGGAGAAGGATGTCATCCTTGTGAGGGTAGAGGGACAGTGCATCGCTGTGAGATGGATTGATTCAGTGATTGAGGTAATCCGGGTAAGTGTGTCAGAGACAGTGAGATTGGCACAGGATAGCTAGGAGTCACAGGCAACTCGATGGCACATAACAGCAACAACAACAACAACAGCAACAACAATTTAAAAGCATCAGGTACATAAGGAACATATTGAAAGTGATCAGAGGCCAGCTCACAAGAACAGCTTCAGATTCAACCACATGGATACCTATAAACAGAATCAGTTTGGGTGGTCATTTGTTTCAACCTTGCCCACCAATCATCTTCCTTGATATAAACTCTATGTGAAGTCATGGTCCACTAAGATTAAAATCAGATCCAAGATTAGTTTGGTGGTATAGGCTACATCTGGCCAAATCTCTTTCCTTTGCTCTATGAGACATTGCTTAGATGAACTTATCAGTATTTGTTCCAGTATTCTTTCTTTTAATTCCTTTGAGTTGTAGTATTCGAGACGAGTACTCAATATCCTATAGACTTATCTAAAATAGCAAACAGATATGTCTTGGAGAGGGTGTAACCAGGGCTCTCCTTGAAGACCAAGATTATAAAGTTTTGTCTCACATAATTTGGGCATGTTGCTAGGAGAGACTATTCCTTGGAGAGGAACATCATACTTGGGAAGGTGGAGGGTTGGCAAAAGAGATAAAGACCCTCAGTTGGATGGATTGGCACAGTGACTGTAGCAGTGGGCTTTCAAGGATGTCATAGATTATGAGGATAGCACAGGCTAGGACAAGGTTCAGATCTGTTGTTCATATTGTTACTATGGTTTGTGCTCAATGGCACCTAACAACATCTTCCTTTCATTTATATTATACATATTTTGTTATGCACATGACCATTTTCCAATGATGTTAATGCAATTAAATTGCTTAAATATATACAACTTTAATTTCAGTGTACTGAGGTTCTCCCAAATAGTCTCCAATGAAATTGTGGATGTCCCTGAATTCATTGTCATACCTTCAGAAACGCCCATGGTTTTTGCTTATAGATGGTTGATCAACATCATGGTATGGCGATTTTGCTAGTTTACTTTCAGGGGCAGCTAAAGTTTCATGTTCTCAGTGGGCAACTAACTCAGGATCCTCCTGTGTACAAACAATGGTATCGTCATGAAAAAGATCCTCTTATATTGTTATTATAGAGAACTGGCTCCTTTAAAAATGAACAGTCAGTACTTAGAGCAGGTTAATCTTGCTGTGTTCTAGAAACCTGGCAGAATCATTAATAAGGGAACCAGTTGTGTGTAGATTTAAATTAATCAGTAAGCAGGCAGCAGCTAGCAACCTAATGGGAGAGGAGAATCTTTCTCCTTGAAAAGAGAAAATATACTCCCCTCTCATTGGGAAAACACACACGCGCGCACGCGCGCGCACACACACACACACACACACACACACACACACACACACGAGAAAACAGACATATGGTATGGCCATAATCTTTTCTCTCTTGTGGTTTCTGTCAAGCTATACACACAAAAAGTTTAAGTCTCTGAAAAATGAGCTGCACCCCCGAAAATGATATTAGATTCTAAAGGATGGAGAGACTGAGGTGTCTTACATTCACAGGGCTAGGAGTTATTTGAACTCTACCTCCCAGAGCACAGAGAATCATGGTCAAAGTTCAGATCAAGTGTGAGGAGGGCAAATGGCCGAAGAAAGGATCAGAGAACACTGAGTGGGTGGCAGAAAAACTGGGCTGCTCCCATCATCAGTTCCATCGAAGAGTCCCTTCCTTTCACCGTGCCTTCCTACCAGTGCAGGCTGATAGCAGTAGAAAAGAATTAAAACTCAGCAGTTTTGGTTTTCTCTTTACTTACTAAAAATTAAGAACAATTTAAAAAAAATCCTGGGATTTGACACTTACCAAAGTTGTTTAGGGCTTTAACCATTTTAATAAATCCCATAGATTATTTTTTTAGAAAAGGAAGAAAATACTGAGGATAAGTTAAGATAATTTATTTTAAAATAATTAAAAATTCAATTGAGAATTAAGAGACATTCACTTCACTTATTTACATTATTATGTGTCATTTAACTATACAAATTAAAACCAGTTGTCACTACATTAAAGTGACTACCCTATCTCACTCTGACCACCTTATGTTGTTTATTGTATACCAGTTGAGTTAGAACTGACCCTCCAGAGGGTTTACAGCAGCACTACATCACATAGGAGGAGACTACCCTTCTTTATCTTATGGAGCAGCTGGTGGATTCAAACCTCAGACCTTTGCATTGGCAGCACAATAACTTATCATTAAGCCACCAGTGTTCCCTTAACTAATCTATGTTGTTGGTGTTGTTATGTGCCATCAAGTCACTTGTGACTAATAGTGACCCTAGGTACAAAAAGCCCTAAACTCTGCTCTGTCCTGTGCCAATCACACTGTCTCCGATACACCCATCCCGATTACCCCAGTCACTGAATCAATCCACCTCATAGAGGGTATTCCCCTCCTGCGCTGTCCCTCCACCCTACCAAGCATGATGTCCCTCTCCAAGGATCAGTCCCTCCTTACAACATGTCCAAATGCAATGTTATTGCATGAACATAGCTACCCTATAAAACAGAACAAAATGTTTCCATGGTGTTTCCAAATCTTTGATCTTCATGCATAGAGAGATCTGATAACCTAGTATTTAAGGAGTTATGCTGCCAACCTGAAGGTATGGAGTTTGAATCCATCAACTTTTCCACAGGTGAACAATGGGAAATATCTTTCTGTGTGACTTATAATAAGGTCTCCAAAAACCTGCTGGATGGTCAGCTATGACTCTGTTCTGACTTGACAGCACTTAATAACAACACTAACAACAACAGCCTTTATGAAGACAGACTACCTCATCTCTCTCCTTTCGGGCTGAGGGATTCAAATTGATGAACTTTGGCTTTGTAGCTGGGAGCTTTAACTACTACACCATTAGGTCCCTTTGTTTAACCACACATTCTTTAATGTGTTGGGTCTTTTTTCACATTATCATAAGTGAAAGTTTATCTTATATACAAGCATTGGTCTTGTTTCTTGCCATGTAAAGGTCTCGGCTAAGCTATTCAAGGAAGATCACTTAGTCCAACTTGATAAAGTTATATCCTTGATGTACTACTGGAAACACTGGCTGCATGCATTGAGTACATATTTCAGTGGAGTCTGTGTTGGTGATATGAGCACACGAACAAGAGCGGGAACCTGGTCAAATTTTCTCTGGTGCCTCCAGTAGAGCTGTTGGTGACCCATCATGGTTGGGGGAAGCATCAAAGCAAAAAGACTGAGACAGTCTGTGCACGCCTCATTCAAATTTCTATAATATTTAGTTGTTAATATTAATTCTACCTAGAATTGATTAATATTAACAACTAAGTATTATAGAAATTTGAAGAAGGCATGTACAGACTGTCTCAGCCAAGAAATCAGGAGACGAATTGCATTGGGAAAGAGGTGAGGGACCTCTCAAGAGTACTGAAGTGCAACGATGTCAGGCTGGAGACTAAGGTGCACCTGATCCAGGCTATAGTCTTTGCAATTACGTGCTATGCATCGGAGAGTTGGACAGTGAATAGAGATGATAGAAAGAGAATTGACGCCTTTGAGTTGTGGTGCTGGAGACGAGTGTTGAAGATACCATGGGCTGCTAGGAGAACAAACAGATTTTTCCTGGAGAGGGTGAAGCCGTAATGTTCCCTGGAGTCAAGGATTCTGAAGCTTTGTCTGACATACTTTGGGCATGTTGCAAGGAGGGACTGGTCCTTGGAGAAGGACATCATGTTTGGCAGAATGGAGGGGAGGTGAAGGAGAGGAAGACCCTCGATGAGATGGATCAATTCTGTGAGTGGAGTGGTGGGAATGAATGTGTTTGAGACAGCGAGGTTGGCACAGGATAGAACAGCATTTAGGACTCTTGTACATAGGGTTGCTATGAGTCGCAAACGACTTGATGGAACATAACAACAACAACAACAACAACAACAATGCATTATTGTTAGTTGCAGTTGAGTCTGTTCTAACTTATGGCAACCTTGTGTACAATCACAGAAAAATGTTCGCAGTCCTTCACCCAGCTTTGCTGAGAAAACCTCTCAAGGTTTAGTTATTTGATATCTATGAGAAATTGTCCATGAATCATGAAGACACACAGCAGATAAATGTTGGGCAAGATGCTGAAGAACTGTACCCCAAATCCACCTTTTCCACATACAAAAAAAATATTATGTTGGACATTTTTTAAAATTTTTTTACCTGTCTGAAGCTCAAATTCTCATTTTAAAACTATATAAGAAAAGTAATCTCTTTTATTTTGGCTTTAACATGGTTTTGACAATCAAAGATAACTCAATGTAGAAGTGCTAAGGAAATTAGGTATTATTTTAAAGTTTATTTGTATTTTGCAACAGAAGGGTGATCTCCCTGCCCCAAACTCACTTCTATTGCTTCATTTATGAGGACCTTAGTGTTTTCATCTGTTATATTTAAAAAAAAAATGAAATAAGACGTGTCAGCCATTCATTGATCTCTGACAATGACTCAGGGGCTCTGCTAGTTACTGATGGTCATATGTGTTCCAGTTTACTCCCCAGTTCCAAGAAACCCCTTTGTCTTTACATTAGTGGAGGGTTATGGTATTCCTGTTTTCCAAGTGTAGCCCTCTCTTTATCCCATTTGTATATAGGTCTTCTGAATGAAGATTTTGTGATGATTAATGCTATGAATAAATTTGACTAGCCTTTGATTCTCAAGAATTTGGCAAACATTGAACTGATTGTTCTTTCTTACGGTAATATTGTGATCTGAAGTGATCTGTTCATCAGTTGAAAAAGCCCATTTTTCTTTGAGGCTATGGTCTATATTCTCTATGCATGGTTGTTCTGGCAAAGCTTGTTGCTAGTCAATCTTGCATCTAGATTATCATCCTCTAACCTCCTGTTCTTAGATTGTAAAGCTAAAGTGTCAATTTCGGGTTTGTCAGGTCCTGTAACTACGCAAATTAGGAAAATCCTCCAGTCTGATGCCTGAATCAGAGATATGAGTTTCCAACCTATACAACTTTGTGATGTATTTCCTTTATATAGATAGATATTCTGGCATATAACAACAATATATAAATATATATAACAATATATATAACAGCAACATATAAATATATATTGCTGTTAAATGCCTGAATTAACTCATAGCTGACCCTACAGTGGGTTTTCAGAGGCTATAAATTGCATGGAAGGAACAGCTGGTAAATTGGAACTGCCTACATTTGGCTTTTATGAGAAGGAATGTGGCATCAAGATTGGAGGAAGATTCATCCACAACCTACTATATGCAGATGATACAACCTTGCTTGCTGAAACTGAAGAAGACTTGAAGTACTTGCTGCAGAAAGTCAGAGACTATAGTCTTCAAAATGAATTTAAGCTCAACATTAAGAAGATGAAAATTTTCACCACTGGGCCAATTGGCAGCATCATAATAGACAGAGAAGAGATTGAGGTTGTTAACAATTATAGCATGCAATACACATCTACAATCAACATTCTTAACACTAGCAGTCAGGAAATCAAAGGATTAATTGCATTGGGAAAATCTAACATCAGAGACCTCTCCAGAGTGCTGAAAAGCAATGATGTCGGTTTAGAGACTATGGTGTGCCTAATCCAGGTCATGATCTTCGCAATTGTTATGCTTCAGAGATGGATGATGGCTAAGGATGACAGAAGAATCGATGCCTTTGAGTTGTGGTGCTTGAGAAGAGTCTTGAACATCCATGGACTGTCAAGAAAACAAAATAGGTCTGTCTTGGAGAGGGTTAAACCCTTTTCCTTAGAGGCTAGGATTTTGAAGCTCCGGCTCACATACTTTGGTCACACGACCAAGAGAGACAGACCTTGAAGAAGGACATCATGCTTGGAAGAGTAGAGGAACAATGCAGGAGAGGGAGACCTGGATAAGGTGGATTGATACAATAACTGGGACAATGGGGGTTGGTGTGTCAGAATTCGTGAGACTGGCTCAGGACAAGGGAGGGTTCAGTATGTTGGCAGTACAACCACTTATGCAATAGGCGACCAGGGCAAGTGTGCTCTCACTCTCGCTCTCGCTCCGTATCTTCTCCCTAATTCTATTTTTCTAGAGAATCCAGCCTAAGACGTTTTTGTTTGAGAACTTAGGTTTTAAAAAAGGAGTCTGCAGCGAAACAAAAATATTTGAAAACAATTAGATTAAATGATTTCTAATTTCCTTTAAAAGTCCATAGTTGTATTTCTTGTATCTCTTTTGCCATTATTGTTTTTGTTGCCACAGTAGAAACACCAGCCTCACTGGTGACAGGCATCTGAAGAGAAGGTATAGTATTTGAGAGGGAAAAAACCCCAAAACTCTAGAAGATTTAGCTGGCCTTTTAAATAGCATGCCTTTAGGTAAGTAGCCTATAACAAATGTGGTCACATCTCAAGTAAGAAGGTGTGTATAAATTTTCATTCTCTGATCACCAGGAATGTCTTGGTGACATCATAATATCAAGGAAAATATTGTCTTTGTTAAGATGTGCTTTGTTTCCTGAGGGGACATCAATTCCCTGACTTTGTAAATTGCTAATTATCCACTGTTTAATCTTCTAAACTATAAAGACATCTTCTAGTTATTTTTACAGAAGCTCTGTTGGGTTAGTGATAACCTATCATTAACATTATTACACTGGCAACCCAAAGGCACACAGTTCAAATCAGTCAATTAAATTCTGTATAGCAATCTCCTCTTGTGTGATTTATTCCCTCTGAAAACCCACTGGAGGGTCAGCTATGAGTTGGTTCCAACTCAGCGGAACCAATGGTAATGAAGGAAGAAGTTGAAGCTGTAGTAAAGGTGTTGACAAATAATAAAATCCAAAGAATCAAAGGGATACCAATTGATATGATTCAACTAATAGATGCAGCTCTAGACTTCCTCACCAGTCTATGTCAGAATACTTGGATGAGAGCTGCCTGACTAACTAGAAGAGAACGATTTTTTTTCCAGTTTAAGGTAAACTAATACAAGAGAATGTGAAAATTTTCACACATGAATGGTATCATTATTGTCACATGCAAGCAAAATCTTTTTTAAGTCATCTAAAAATGGCTAGAACAATATATTGACAGAGAAATGCTAGAATTTCAAGATGGTTTTAGAAGAGGCTGTGGCAGATGGAACCTGGCTGAAATCAGAGAATACCAGAAGAACGTTTACTTGTGTACAAAGGCATTTGACTGAGTGGATCACAATAATTATGGCTAACATTGAGATGAAAAACAGTTAACCTATACCTAGATAGGTGCATAACCTATACCTAGTTGTGTTTGAACAAGAGATCAAGAGAATACAACGTGGTTTAAAATTAAGAAAAGTATGCATCAGGGTTGTGTCTTTTCTCCATACCTATTCAGTCAGGATGCTGAGCAAGTCATTTGGGAGGATGGACTCTCTGAAGGATATCTTGTGATCAGGATCATAGGAAGACTCATCAACAATCTAAGTTATACAGATGATACAACCTTATTTGTTGAAAGTGAGGAAGACTTGAAGCTCTTCCTGCAGAAGATCAAAGGCCACACCTTTCAATGAAGATTACAACTTGACATCAAGAAAACAAAAATTCTCAAAAAAAGAAAGCAAAAATTCTCATCATTGGACTGATAGACAACCTCATGATAGATGAAGAAATAATTGAATTTGTCAATTATTTCATCTTACTTGTATCTACAGTCAATACACATGCAACCAACAATCAGGAGATCAGGAGGTGTATTGTATTGGGAAAATATAAAATCAGGACCTCTCCAAATTACTTAGGAGTGAGTAGTCATGTCAGTTTGAAGAGGTGTGCCTGATTCAGTGTCTTTTCAGTAACTCACTGTGCATCTGAGAGCTAAACAGTGGATGACAGGAGATGAATTGATGCCTTTGAGCTGTTGTATTAAAGAAGAGTATTTAATATCTCACTGACTGCCAAAAGAACAAATATGTCTTGGAGAAAGTGCAGCCAGAATACTCCTTTTAGACAAAGAGTTACAAAGCTTCATCTAACATACTTTGGGCATGTAGCTAGAAGAGGTTATTCCAGCCACAGTGGCCACAATAAGAGAATCAGCATGTTAAAAATTGTAAGGATGGCCCAGGATTCAACAAGGTGTAGATGTGTTTTTCATAAGGTTCCTATGAGTCATACTCAATTCAGTGGAACCTAACAACAACAACGACAACAACAGTCCTTCAATTTGCTGAGACTACTACAAAAAAATTGGAAGCCTCATGCTAAAGTTTTTAGAAAATTATTTAAATTTTGTCTTTATATTAAGTATAATGTCTGGAAAATTATAAACATTTCAAATATGTTTAATATAAATATTCACTATAATTTAGCTCTGTAGTACTATACTAAACATTTTTTATATCCTTTTTATACAAAAGAGTATTAAGTACCTTGTGTAAAAATAATATGAAAGCAGTTAGGAGTTGAAATTTTCTTATTTATTAACATTATGTTCTTATCTCTTCCTTCCAGTCCAAGACAACCTATAAGGCTAACATAGTTGTTATTTTAAATTGCTTCTTAGTGACTTTTGCTCTAAGTCTTGCAATATCTACTAAAAATCTTAATGAAGGGTATTATAAACTTTTTTGTAAAGATAAACAACAAATATTCCAAATAAAATGATAGACAAAAATGGAATTTGAAGATGGGATAACAGCAGCCTGCAGGACAGAGATTTCTTTTCTCTTGATTACAAACTTCTACTATTTCAAAATGGAGTCTGACGTCTGGCCCTAGATTATTAAAGTAAATGGGCCAATTTCATTGTATGGTAGAGGTTATTGGACTACTCTGGTGGCCTAGTGGTAAGGAGTTATACTGCCAACATAAAGGTACATGGTTTGAAGCTACCATCTATCTCCAGAGGTGTGTGTGTGGGGGGGAGAGTTTCCTTCATGTGATTTACAGCCTCTGAGAGCCCATTGGAGGTACATCTATTAATCAGTTCTTGACTTGACAGCACCTAAAACAACAGCAACCCCTTTAAAAAAAATCAACACCCTTGGTAGTCAGGAGATAAGGAGATATATTACTTTGGCAAATCCATTATGAGGAACTTCACCAAAATCCTGAAAAGCAATGATAGCAGTTTGAAGAGTAAGGTGTACCTGATTGAGGCTATGGTCTTTTCCAGTACTAGCTCTGCATCTGACAGCTGGACAATGGATAAGGATGACAGAAGAATAATTGATGTCTTTGAATTGTGGTGTTGGAGAAGAACACTGAATATCCTATGAACTACCAAAAGAAATAACAAGCATGTCTTGGAAAATGTTCAGCCAGAGTGCTTCTTGGAGGCAAGGGTGGCAAAGCTTCATCTCACATACTTTGGACAAGTTGCTAGGAGAGATTATTTCTTGGGGAAAGAAGATGTCATGCTTGAAAGGATGGACGGGCAGTGAAAAAAGTAGAAGACCTTATTGAAATGGATTGACATGGTGATTGAAGAAATGAGCTCAAGTATAACAGAGATGAAGAGGATGATACAAGATAGGACAGATCTGTTCATAAGGTCAGTATGATTCATACTCGAGTTAATGGCACTTAACAGCACAACAACAATGTGCTGACTGGAGTAAATTCATATTTCACATTTGTTGGCTCATGTGCTTTTTGCTAAGGTGTTGAGATTTAATGCACTGTTTTATTTAAGGATGTTATATAAATAAAATTAATTCTCAATACTTTCTTATTTTTCTATTGATTTTGATCTGTATAGCATAAAAGGCATAGGATGGACACAAGGAAACATCTCCTAAGTGGAACTGATGTTCAAGCTCAGCATTTGTATGTACATAGCACCCCACCACACACAGATAATTTAAAACATGAAAACATATTTTCCTTACTATTATAAATGGTCATAAAAGCCAGGATGTGTTCTTGATGATCTGCATAGCTTGGAGCTCCAGTGGCCTTGTAGAACTGCCAGTTCAAAGGAAGGCAGTTCCAATACACCAGGGATTCATGGGGGAAATATGAACAATCTCCTTTTTTTGCAATTTACAGTCTCTCAAAATCTACTAGAGGGTCAGCTATGAGTCACTTTCAACTTAATGACACCAAACAGCAAAAACAATGTGACATAGTATTTGGTGGCTTAAAAATTGGTAATGTGAAATATGCCACCTCCACTAATATACAGTTCAATTTTTTAAAATGTTAATATAACACATAAGATCCTTCCAAATTTTTAAACCATTCTCAAGCATGCAGTCACAATAATGCCTTTAGGAACCTATTTTCTTTTACAAGTCTAATGGTTCAGTAATAGAAGGAACAACTAAAGATCAAAGACAGATTTCTAAAAGCATTTGTGACAGTCAGGGAATGCCTTAAGTTGAGTGTGTATATATATTCTCATCACTGAATAAGTGCTAAAGGATTTATGTCAATGTTGTTGTGTGCAGCCTACTTGATTCTGACTCCTGAGGATATAGTAGAACTTCACTATGAAATTTCCCAGGCTGTCATCTTTACACAAACAGAGGGTGATATCGTTTCTCCATGGGGTATTTGGTGAATTCTAGTCACTGACCTTTCAGTTAGCAGAGTGCTTAACCATTATATCACCGCAGATCCTTAAATGGGATTTGCAAGTTATAAAATATACCATTAGTATCCACTTAGATGATCTGTATATTGTGATCAATCCAATCTTTAGAGTTTATTCATGTTTTGATCTTATTTCTTCTTCTAGGATTTCACTCCAACCTTACTTGCTAACTCACCACTTCTCTCTTACTTCATGATTTACCTCCTGCCTCATTAATACCACACATTTTTAAAATAAATAAATAAATAAATAAATAAAATACCACACATTTTATGTTTCAACTATATACTTGAAGTGCAATCATTGGAAATGGTTTTTCCAAGTATTTTACTTTCCTTTTTCTTAATTTAACATCTTACTTTCCTTTTTGGTAAGCTCTCAATTGTGTTAAAGATCAGTTAATATATTTTTACCTTTGAAAAATCTTCCAGAGAACTCTAGGCAAAATTAATTCTTTTCTCCTATTTGGTTTGTTATTGCCTGGTGTATATGTTGTTAATTTTTTAAATACTTAACAATGCTTGGATGATTATTATTTATTAGTGGTTGTTTTCTCAGAATTTACGTTCTGTCTATACCACTGAGCACACTTCTTGAGAAATAGGAAATATTTAACATTACAAACATTTGTCTAACTAGGGCTCCATAAAGAGCTTCTGAAATTAGGTTGACACAAGCTTTGAGAGTAAATCCTGTGGTCACTAAATCTTTAGAAAACCTATTTAATTTTAGAAAATATTAGCAGTAATAGATTTTATTACAGATTTTGGAAAAGAAAGAGGATTAAGAATTTATATGAAATTCCAAATTACAGAAATCTCAATTAAAAATCTTTGTTGTTGTTTAAGTACCCTCAAGCAGACAATTCCTAACCCTATGAAGAATGGATATAAATCTTGTCCAATCCTGTGCCACCACCACCATCATCATCATTGTCATCATCTTTTATACACTTGAGCCAATTGACAGATAGTGTGTCAATCTATTTTGGCAAGAGTCTTCTTCTCTTTCAATGACCTTCCACCTTTCAAAGCACAGTGTACTTTTCCAAGGATTGGCACTTTCTATCAAGATACCCAAAGTATATGAGATGAAGCTTCATGGAACACCTTGCTTGCACTTTCTCCAACACATATTTGTTTGTTCTTTTGACAGTCTATGGGATATGCAGTAATCTTCTCTAACACCACATCCCAAAGGTATTGATTCTTCTTTGGTCATCCATATCCAGTGTCCAACTTTCAGATGCATAGGAAATAATTGAAAAGACTTAGATTAGGCACATATTAGTCTTTAAATTTATATCATTGCTCTTTCGCACTTTGGAGAGTTCCTTGACAGCAGACTTGCCTAATGCAATGTGTCATTTGATTTCTTAACTGCTAGCACCAAGAGTGTTGATTGTGAATCCAAGTAAAATGAAATCATTGACAGCTCCAGTCTTTTCTCCATATGTCAGAATGACTGATGGTGAGGATTTTTGCTTTCTTGACATTGAGTGTCCTTGAAGTCCTTGATCTTCTGCACCAAATATTTAAAGTCTTCTTCACTACCCATAAGCAAGGCACAACCTTACAACCTTACTTGCTGAAACTGAGGAAGACCTGGAGCACTTACTGCAGAAGGTCAAGAACTGTATTCTTCATTATAGATTGAAACTCAACACAAGGGAGACAAAAATTCTCACCAGTGGACCATTGACCACACCATAAAAGATGGAGAAGAGATTGAGG
>NW_006399834.1:1544053-1546182 GCF_000299155.1 Elephantulus edwardii
TAGACATCTTTCTGATATTCTGTTCTTTGAGCCAACATCTCCCTGACATCAGCAATGAGGTCCCTGCTGTCATTACCTCTTCAAAATCCAGTTTGAGTTTCTGGCAGTTCTCTGTCAATCAGCAACATTTTATTGTCCTCAGGAAAATTTTACTTACATGTGATATTAATGATATTGTTCAGTAATTTCCACATTCCACATTAAAAATATAGGATCACTTTAAAAAAAAAAAAAAGGAAAAGACAAATAAGGATCTACCACTCAGTTGGTCAGGTAACTTTTTCCAGAGTACTTGGTATGTCCTGATGAGCATAACTAGGTCTGCATGTGTTTGTTGAAACATATCAATAGTCCATCATTCTTGGTCTCTTATTTATTTATTTCTTGCCAATGTTTTTAATGCAGTTTCAACTTCTTTCTTCATTACCACTGGTTCTTGATCATATATTACTTCCTGAAATGGTTCCTGATTAGCTAATTCTTTCTGGTACAGTAACTGTGTATTCTCTTCTTTTGATGCTTCATGAATCATTCAGAATTTTTCCAAAGCATCCTTAAGTGTTGCAAGTCAAAGTTTGAATTTGTTTTTCAGTTCTTTCAGCTTGAGAAATGCTGAGGACGTTCTTCCTTTTTTATTTTCTAACTCCAGCTCTTTCACGTTACGTTCTAATACTTCGTGGTTTCTTCTTGAACTGCCTTTTTAAATCTTCTATTTATCTCAATTACTTCAGTATTTATTCCCTTTGGTTTGGCCTCTTAACATTGCAGCATAATTTTTAGAGTTTCTTCTAACACTCATTTTGGTCCTTTTCTTTCTTTTATCTTTTTTTTAATTACCTTTGTCTTTCTTCAAGGATGATTTTCTGAATTGAATTCTACAACTTTTTTGGTCTTTAACCATTAGTATTCAATGCTTCAAAACCATTTTAGATGGTTTTTAAATTTAGGTGGGATAGACTTAAAGTTGTATTTTGGTCCTCGTGGACTTGTTTTTATTTTCTTCAGCATTAATTTGAACTTAAACATGAGTAATTGTTGATTAACAATAAACAACAACAGCCTGGTTTTGAGTGCTGATGTTGAGAATCTCCATTGATTCTTTCCACAGATGCAACCAATCTGATTCTTGTGTAGTCCATCCGATGTGGTCCATGTATATAGTTGTGTGTTTGTGTTTTTTAAGGAACTATTTGCAAAATTAAGGATTGTACAAAATTTAGTCATTTGATCTCTAGCCTCATTCATGTCACCAAGTCCATAATTTCCAGTTACCAGTACTTCTTTGTTTCTAACTTTTGCATTCCAAGAACCAATTATTAATTAATCTTGATAATATGTTCAATGAATTTCAGACTGCAAAATTTCGTAGACATCCTGTTTCCTCATCTTTAGTTTTAGTGTTGGTACATGTATTTGAATAATAGTGTATTAACAGATCTTCCTTGTAAATAAAAAAAAAATACTGTTGTTGTTTGTTGTTATATGCCATTGAGTTGCTTGCAACTCATAGCAACCTTATGTACAACAGCTCTGAACCCTGCCCTATCCTGTGCCTGCCTTATTGTCTCTGACATACCTAACCCCATTACCCTAGCCACTGAACCAATCCATCTCATTGAGGGTCTTCCCCTTTGTGCTGTCCCATCACCCTCCCAAGCATGATGTCTTTTTCCAAGGACTGGTCCCTACTTGCAACATACACAAAGTATGTCAGATAAAGTTTTGGAATCCTTGCCTCCAAACAACAGCCTGGTTCATCCTCTCCAGGATGAACCTGTTTGTTCTCCTAGCAGTCCATGGTATACTCAATACTCTTTATCAGAACCATGTAGTCCTCAGCAGAGAACTCAGCAATGTAAACCACAGATTAGAATAATCTATATTCAGCTAAGGAATATGCAACAAACTGTTGTTCACTTGTCATTTCACATTCAAGAATGCACCTTCTCTATGTTCATGTGATCATTTGCAAGTCACATTTGGATATCATTTCAAACTTTATGATCACTGTTAATAAGATTTTTCCCCCTCTGGCTGCTTTCACATCTTTCTAAGGACAGGTTTTTCATCTCTGTTCATATCATGGAGTATATCCCTCAATGACATAGTTGTTAAGTTCCATCGAATTG
>NW_006399834.1:1546771-1582202 GCF_000299155.1 Elephantulus edwardii
GGACATCATGCTTGGGATGGTGGAGGGACGGCGCAGGAGAGGAAGGCCCTCTATGAGGTGGATTGATTCAGTGACTGGGATAATTGGATGGGACTGTCAGAGACAGTGCGATTGGCACAGGACAGAGCGGAGTTTAGGGCTGTTGTACATAGGGTCGCTATGAGTTGCAGGCGACTCGACGGCACAAAACAACAACAACAACATAAATGCCATCTTCAGTAGCTGTGTAATCCTGAAGTCATGATTTTAAAGAAAACCAACGATCTTTAGATGAATGTATTTCTAAATTCTGATTAAGATACGATACTCACCTAGGGTTTCAGAAATTAGTTGTTGTTTACTTATATTGGTTTGCATGTTTCATTTTATATACATTGTGTTTTTTACATATTCCTTCATTCCCACTATGTTTTGTGTAGTCATTCCCATGCATTGTGTTTTGTAAAATATTGTCCCATCTTTTCAGATTCCCCAGTGGATCTTTTCTAATTCCTTCACCCTCTCACACACTCTGCCCACCAAACTCTGCAACTCCTTGATCTGACACCCTTTTCAGCCCCTCTGCCCACTCCTCTTCCCCTTTTGAACCTCTTATACATAACCTACTAGTTATCCTCCTATTTTTACAATGTTGTTCCATGCAGTGTTTGTCCTTATGAGACTGAGTTATTTCATTCGGCATAATGCTGTCGAGTCTCATGTCATGTAATGGTTTTTTAAACCATTGTTCCTACATAGTATTCATCAGGTGAATGTACCAGAGTTTCTCCATCCATTCATCTGTTGATGGACATTTTCCTACTATTACAAATAATGCTGCTATGCACATCAGTGGGCAAGTCTCCATTTGTGTCTCTGTTCTATTTTCCCTGGGGTATATTCCTAGCAACGGAACAGCTGAGTCATATAGGGTTTCTATGTTCAGCATTTTGGGGAGGCACCAGACTGCCTTATGGAGGAATGTGGAATAATGGAGCTCATGGAGTTTGAACCTTGCCTTGGTTCTTAAATTCGATTGGGCCCAAAGACCTGCAGTTCTAACTGGTTTTGGTCAAACATTCTTCTAAGTAGGATAACACTGGTCTGTCCCCTTGCTGTACAGAGGTAACTCGTGGTTGCTGTGACACTGATGTGTTAAATGCAATAATGGTTACCCATGGTGGACAGTGTTGTTTGATGGAGCTCCCAGATTAAAACAAGCTTAGAAGCAGGAGTGGCATCCACTTCCAAAATAGCTTGCCTCCTGAAACCCTATGAACTTGGAGAAATGATGAAAGTTATACAAGTGTTCAGGTTTTTAATTCATGGTGTTGCTATGAGTTGCCTAAGACTTGATGGCACTTAACAAGAACAACAAAAACATTTTAATGTGAAGGTTACTTATCCAGGTATGGAACAATTGTTATTTGTTCAGGTTTGTAGCAAGAATGCTAGAACTGGATCTAAAAATAATCTCAGTAATTTTAAGTCAGGCAATCTGACAGGAATAGTTGGAACTGCTTCTTTGCTGGTGTATGTAAATATATATGCCTGTGCATATGAATGTGTTGCCCTGTTTTAAAGGTTATAGTGGTAGAAAGAAGAAGCAGAGATGCAGTGTGTATCCTTGAAGATCACAGGAATTTCTGCAGAAGCAACGACATACTGAGATTATTAATCTTAATAATTTCTGTTCCTTGCTAGCCAGCTACAAACACGTACAGATTCAAGTCTGTAACTAAGGAACGTCCAGTGATTAGTCAGGACTGAAGGGTCCAGTACATTCTATTAATATGTTTTTAATGTAGATTATGACCTGAATACATCAGGTAAGGCACTTGAATGGAATGTATAAGAGTACTCTAACGTTTGAGAAGTTTGCCACACTCAAATGTCTTACACAAGGTCTAACTCAAATTCCATTTCTGTTCTGCTTCTGTTTCTGAGAGGGTGACCCACGATTGTTGATGTGATAGAAAACAGGGAGGAGACATTTTACTTTCAGAAAGAATGTGGTTGAAAGGAGATTAACTTTGCCTGGGCAATCAAATCAGCCTTTAAATTCTCCAGAATCCTTGTCTGAAAATTGCAAGCGCTCCTAATTGATGCACCTCATATAATGGAGAATTGGAAGAAACTGATCTAGAGAAAGAAAAATAAGTTTGAATAATAAAACAGTATAACAAAAGTATATTGCATGACAGAAATGGAAACATGTGGGCAAAGAAGGTGTAATTATTGACATACTATTGGCATGCTTGTATATCTGCCTTTCCTGCAAAAGTGGACAATATTTTATCCATTTTTGTCTGAAATGTAATAATAGTTCAATAAATGTGTGTTCAACTATATTCACATTAAGTACAATGTTAGCTTTAACAGAAATCACAGCATTCATTTTACTCATAACGTGCTGCACTGGCTATTATCATTGCTTCAGTTTTTAAGTGCCTTCTAGCTGAATATGACTCATAGTGACCCTATGAACAAGAGATTTAAACCTTGTTGTATCTTTGCTATCCTTATATGCTTGATTCCATCTGCAGTTCGTCCATTTCATTGATCTTATTGCAGTAGCCACTGTGTCAGTCCTTCCTCTCTTTCACAGACACTCCATCTTTCTAAGCATGATATCCTTTTTCAAGGAATAGACTCTTCTAAAAATATGCTCTAAAAGTATGTGATACATACTTTGCTTCTGGGGAGCACTTTGGCTACACTTTCTCCAAGACACATGTGCTTGTTCTTTAGACAGTCCATGGGATACTCAATACTTTTCTCCAACCTCAAAACTCAAGGCCTTGAAATCTTTCTTCTGTCATCTTTATTCACTGTCCAGCTCTTATATGCACAAGAGGTGAATGAAAAGAACATGGCTTTAATCAGGCACACCTAAGTCTTTAAGCTGAAATCATTGCTCTTCAATACTTTGGTGAGGTCCCTGACTACGGACTTTCCCAGTACAATAAGTTTCTTGATCTCTGGACTGCTGGTACCAAGTGTATTAATTGTGGCTCTAAGTAAGATGAAGTCACTGACACTATCAATCTTCTCCATCTATCATAATGTTACCTATTGGTACTATGGTGAGAATTTTTGTTATCTTGACATTGAGACACTCCATATCAAAGGCTGTAGTGTTTGATCTTCTGCAGCAAGTGCTTCAAGTCCTCTTTCCAACAAGCAAAGTTGTGTCATCTACTACATAATAAAGGCTGTGATGAATCTCCCTCCAATCCTGATACGCATTATTCTTTATAAAATCCAACTTCTTGAATAATTTGTTAAACATACAGATGGATATAGATATTTGTTCAATGTACAGAATATGGAGAGAGGATATAGTCCTGATGTATGTCTTCCATCATGGTAAAACTATTCCGTGCTCCTTGTTCTGTTCAAATACCAGCTTCTTGTTCTAGGTCTAGGTTTCACATGGTGTATTCTGGAATTCCCATTCTCCTCAATATTAGCCATAGTTTATTACAATCCACACAGTCAATTCCTTTTGCATAGTCAATAAAATACAAATAGACATTCTTCTAAAATCTCTGCTTTCATTTAAGATCCATCTGACATCTGCAATATTATTGCTGGTTCCACTGCCTCTTCTAAACCCAGCTTGAACTTCTGACAGTTTTCTGTCAGTGTCCTTACATGTTGTTTAAATACATTGATTGACTGAGTACCTTGACAGAGATTGTTATTTTTCTCAAAAGATATTTTCTGATTGATTTTATAGGTTAACTTCCTTTTTTTCTTTACAAAAATGATAAATCATGAGTATAGATAAATTTTAAAAGATAAATATTTCCATAATGTAAAATTTATTTATTATGTTCACTAATAATTGAATTGTGATAAGTCAATTCAAAATTTGTATCATGTTAATGATGGTCTTTTCATTTCCTCATTTTTACACCAAGTTAAAACTAAATATTCTTTGTGTTGCACTATTTTTCGATTGTGAAAATATTTGACAGTGAGCAGGACTTCTATTTGGTATAATTAGAAGAGTGTGTCATTGTATATAGCTATAAGAAATTCCACTTTAAAAAGCTCAAGATCATGTCTCTCTAGCCACCTGAATAATATTACTTTTTTAGATTCCATTTGGTTCTAAGTATTTGATAAGCCTCCTTGATTATCTATATTAGGAGTCTGTAAACTACCAATGGAGTAAATTTGGATCACCTCTTTTCAAAATTATTTTAAAAATAAAACTTTATTAGATCATAATTACCTTCATTCTCTTTAAAAACTGTATATAATGATGGACATAGTCTAATGGTGATTAATTTTATAAAAAATACATGGAAAAGATTGGATGAAAAACAATGTGAATGAAAATACTGGGAAACACAATGTATATGGACTTTGTAAACAAACAAATTTGAAAAAACCCCAAACAAAGAACCAAGCCCACAGGAAAAACTCACCTGTATATGACTGTTTACTATGACAGTATTGAGCAATTGCAACAGAGATCTAGAGACCCTATAGTGTACAAAGCCTAAAATCTTTGCTCTCTGACATTACAGAAAACATTTTGCAACCCTGATCTACAGTGATAAATAATTGTAGTCAATAGCTCCTTGGTGTTTGATTTTCTTTGATTCACACCTCAAACAAACCATAATAAAGCAAAATAAAATTAAGTCCCAAAATCCAAAGGTATTATCTATATCAAATTGAATATCTCGACATTTTTAACTATTATACCTTTGATCTTTATCTGGATATTGGAAAATGACTGGAAAGATCGCTTAGTTTTTCCTTTTGTAAAATTTGTTCCTTATTACTAAAAGGATAATGTCATCTATCTTTAAAAGTGAATTTAAAGGACTTCTTATCTTTCCTCTTATTCATAATAGCCACTCATTTACATTCTTGATTTTCATTAAGGTTAAAGTATTTTTTTTTTAAAAAATGTATTCTTTTTTTGGTGTGTGTACCGTTAAATGGGATCTGACAGGTACAGGAGATTGTTCCTGCTTCTCCAGCAGAGCATCTGGTGGATTTGAGCTGCATACCTCTGGGATTGAAGTACAGCTTCTTGCCACTGTTGTTATGTGCCATCCAGTCACTGCAACTCATAATGACCCTATGTACAATAGCCCTAAGCCCTGTTCTGTCCTGTGCCTGTCTTACTGTCTTCGACAGTAAGGTGTCTCCAACACCTACCCTCATTTCTCCAGTCACTGAATCAATCCACCTCATAAAGGGTCTTCCTCTCCTGCGCTGTTCCTCCACCCTCCCAAGCATGACATCCTTCTCCAACATGTCCAAAGTATGTCAGATGAAACTTCAGAATCCTTGCCTCCGAGAAGCAGCCTGGTTTAACCCTATCCAGGATGAATCTGTTCATTTTCTTAGCAGCCCATGGTATATTCAATACTCTTCTCCAGCACCACAGCTCAAAGGCATCAATTATCCTTCTGTCCTCCCTAGTCATTGTCCAGCTCTCTGATGCATAGCAAGTGATTTCAAAGACCATGGCCTGTGTCAGGCACACCTTAGTCTACAGAATGACACTGTCACTCTTCAGTATTCTGGAGTATAACAGCAGACTTTCCCATCACAATATGTCTTAATTTTCTGTCTGCTGGTACCAAGAGTGTTGACTGTGGAGCCAAGCAAACTAAAGCTGTGAACAATCTCAATCTCTTCACTATCTATCCTGATTCTACCAGTTGGCCCAGTGGTGAGAATCTTTGTCTTCTTGATTTCAGCCTCAATCCATATTGAAGGCGATAGTCCTTGACCTTCTGCAGCAAGCGCTTCTAGGGAGGTTAAAGTATTTTTAACATTAAATGTCTCTACTGTGCCATAGCTACGCCCACAAAACTAGGAATTCCTTTTCTTTGTTTAATTAGAAATCAGACATTGACTACATTAGTTGTGCCTTTTAGCCAAATTAAGTGAAAAGAATATAGTTTGAACAATCAAGACATCTAATGCTGGGGAAATAGCTGGTACTTATAGTCCCATCAATGATATCATTCAATTAAAATTATAAATCCACAGTCACACAACAAATGCTTGCTGTGTGTTATCTCCCTTGGCAGAAGCTTTATAGAGCTATTTAAGAACTTTCACTCAGATGCATAATTTGTATATCTTTGAGAAAGTGTAGTATTTATTTTCATTGTATTCTGACAGCCTACTCATATGAGTATGAATTATGATTATTCTCCCGTTCAAAGCTCTTATCACACTTTACAAAATTAATGCAGTTTATCTCCATCACTATTTTCTAAAAATTGAACATTTTCAATCAGCAGCCCTAACCAAACACACGATCTTATATTCTTTTGACGTATATTTTTTTTATATCTTGACAGGATTGAATGGGGTTTATTTTTGGATTATTTGGAGTTTTTTTCTTTTTATTTAAAGAAATATAAAATGGGAAAAAAATTCACATTCCTACCCTGTCAGAAAATAAAGATGTAACTTGAGTGTCAAAAATAAAGGCTTTCTGACATTCATAAGCATTATAGAAACATTGAAGTGTGTTTAAATTACAAGTAAGGTATTTTGAGATGGAAAATCTCAGCATCTGTGGAGTTCATACTTGCATTGCGCTTTTTCTATTGTTTTATCTCTGCTTGTATTTTTGTCTACGAAAGATTCGCTGCCACCACCACCACCTTTTTTCAAATAACATAGTTTTTCTTTTTCTGGGCAAATGGGTCTAAGAAATTATCTCATCCAAATATTAGAGCCAAGAAAAAATATTATTAAAAACTGAGTTAATATTTGAAATGTATTAAAAGTACGGTTTGGAACTGGTCTCAATCCCCCAGTTGTTGCTTCCTGTTCTGCTCTGCCTCTGCAGGTTGGCCTTTGTGTGTTTAGAAGCTGGCATGATGGATGAGCTGGTACTAGGCCAATATGTTTAAGTAAAACCTGGGACTTCCTGGGCTAGCAGAACACAATTCATGCTAAGCCTTGGGAACATCCAGCAGTTGTACTGTTATTTGCCCCATCAAGGAGACTGATTGGTCCAAATCACATTCTATTTTTATTTTGAAAGAAGACAAAGAAATGACTTGAGAGTACTGTCCAAAACTTTGAGCTCAGTTCTTAGTCAAGCAGAAAACTTTGAATTTCCTTCTGAAAAACAGCAAAAGAAATACATGGTGAATTTATAGCGAAGAATACTCTAGGCTCCAAACTCATTACAGACTTTCCCATCTGGCCTGAGATGGCAAATAGAATTACCTTCATTTCGCAGGCAAGAAAATAGAAGTAGAAACAGAATAAATGATTTGAGCAAATTGGAAAGAGAGGAAACTGAGCTTTAGTCTCCTGGCATTCATTTATTGCCACAAGAACAGTAAACTTTCAATGTTGGAAGGTTTCATTTCGTTGTCTGTTTGCTTGCTTGTCCACACAATCCAAATACATTTACAGAGTGGACTTTACAACATTCTCTTTTTGGGAATTAAGTTGATGGTTGAAAACCTGCAATGGGGCAACTCATTTAATTTGTGTTATGTTTTTAACATTTAGAAAATTCTCCTTTAGCATAACTAAAATTTCTTTTATCTTTTACACAATAGTTCTGGTAATTCTACTTCCTTGAGCTATTACTGTTATGGTTGTTGTTAGGTGTCATATACTCAAGTACTACTCAGGTGTCATATACTCAAGTACTACTCGAAGTAACCCTATAAACTCTGAATTCTTTTCAACCTGTGCCATCCTTATCATTCTCAACACACTTAAGTCCATGGCTGCAGTCATCATCAATCCATCACATCGAAGGTCTTCATTTCCTTCACTGACTTTTCATCTCGCAAAATCTAATGTCAAGGCCGGTGACTGATCCAAGCCACCATATTTTCAATTGCTTCCTATGTACCTGAAAGTAAGACAATGTATAAAAATTACTAAAGAAAAACCAATGCTTTTAAACTGCAGTGTTGGAAAAGAGTACTGAATATCTTATGGACTGTCAAAAGAACAAACAAATCTGTCTTGGGGGAAGTGCAACCAGGTGCTCCATAGATACAAGGATGATGAAGGTAGGTCTAACATACTTTGAGTATGTTGGGAGCAGGGGAAAATCCTTATGGATAAAAGTCATGCTGGAAGGGTCACTGAAAGAAAGGAAGATTCTTAATCAAATGGAATGACAAAGTGACTGCAGCGATGGGTCTGAACATGTTGGAGATAGGGAGGATGGGCTTGGATATGGTCAGGTTCCGATCTGTTCTTCTTAAAGTCACTTTATGTTCTAGTCAACTCGACTGTTCTTAACAACAATTTATACTCAGATTTTCACTTATCTTTAAGGTCTATGTGGTACTGCTGAATCATACTATTATTTCTTTCAGATCTGACTACTTTTCTAACTTAAAGTGCATGTACATTTATCTCCATTGAGTATCATATTGTTAAATGAAATTTTTAAAAGTCTAAATTATTGTGTAGTTTGAGTGTAATGACTAATGTCTTTATTATACATTTTATACGTTGTGTTCTTGATAGAAAATATTTTGAAAGCAATATGGATGGGCCTGAACTAGAAGATTTCCTTACTGATCTAAATCATTGATAGTAATAATTGAACTTTGTTTTTAAAAATTAAAAATTTTTTATATAACCTGGCCTTGATTCCTGCTCAAGCTTTGTGGAAGACCTTTGTGACTGAGCACTTTAAATTCCTTGCTGCAGTCCAAGAGTACTATATTTGTCTTTGCTATGCTTCCTATATTCGGTATCTAATCTAATAATTTCTTTGAGGAAATAAATTCTATTCCTTAGTCATGGCTTGTTCATAATGAACCAAAATCATTTCAAGTAGCTGAAACCCTAGAGAAACTTTGAGAAGAGTGACTTACAATGGGCATGCAGAGAAATTTATTGATTTTTTTCACAGATACCTGAAGTTTTTGGTTTGTAAAGATTAGCTGACTTGATGAGATCCATATTTATTCCCATTTAAACAAACAAACAAAAAAGGTGACATGGCAGAGTGTGGAAATCATCAAATAATATCACTAATACCACAAACAAGCAAATTCCTGCTGCAGATTATCCAAAAATGACTGGAATAGCACATCAACAGAGAACACCAGAAATACAAGCTGGGTGTAGAAGAGATTGTGGCACAAGAAACATTATTGCCAATGTCAGATGGATCTAGGCTAAACACAAAGAGTACCAGAAGAATGTGTATCTGTGTTTCATTGACTGCGTGAAGGCATTTGACTCTGTGGATCACAACAAATTGTAGCTAATCTTGAGGACAAGGGGAATTCCAGAACACTTGATTGTGCTCATGTGAAATCTATATTCAGACCAGGAAATAGTCCTCAGAACAGAGCAAGGAAACACTGCATGGTTCAAAATCAGGAAAGGATTGTGTCAGAGATGCCTCCTTTTTTCATAACTTTTCAATCTATATGTGGAACAGATCATTCAGGAGGCTGGAATTTATGAGGAGAAATGTGGCATCAGGATTGGAGGAAGACTCATAAATAACCTGCAATATGCAGATAACATACCCTTGCTTGTTGAAACTGAGGAGGACCTGAGGTATTTGCTGCAGAAAGTCAAAGAATGTCATTTTCAATAAAGATGGAAGCTCACCATCAAAAAGACAAAGATTCTCACCTCTGGGCCAATTGGCTGCACCGTGATAGATGGAGAAGTGGTTGAGGTTATAAACACTTTCAGCTTGTTCTGCTCCACAATCAACACTTTTAGCACCAGCAGTCAAGAAATCAAAAGAGAAATTGAACTAGGGAAATCTACTGTTATTGACCTGTCCGAGTACTGAGAAGCAACAATGTCAGTCTAGTTCACCTGATCCAAGCCATGGTCTTTACAATCACTTGCTATGCATCAGAGAGCTGGACAATAACTAAAGATGATAGAAGAAAAATTTATTCCTTTGAGTGGTGGTGCTGGAGAAGAGTATTGAGAAGAGTATGGATCACCAAGAGAAAGCAAGTCTGCCTCAGGGTGAAACCAAGTTTTTCCTTGGAGGCTAGAATTTTGAAGCTCTCTCTCACATACTTTGGGCATGTGGCCAGGAAGTCCTTGGAGAAGGACATCATGCTTGGGAGCGTGGAGGGATAGCACAGGAGAAGAAGACCCCCAGATGAGATTGATTAACACAGTAACTAGGGTAGTAGGGGTAGGTGTATCCGAGTCAGTGAGACTGGCTTAGGATAGGACAGACTTCAAAGCTGTTATAAGGTTCTTAAGAGTCACAGGTGACTCTAGGGCAAATTATAGCAACAAAAACAACAACCACCAGAATTTTCTACTTTATGTGTTTCATTTCAGGAGACAATTAAACACATAGAAAACATATTGCAACTACTTTTAAATTACTGTTGAACAATGTGGATTTCAACAATGTTCTGATATTAAAAAGTGTATGACTCATAATAGGCCAAGGTTGTAAGGGCTATTCATTGTGTTGTGAGGAATTATATTCAGCTCTACAGCACATAATGCAGCATAATATAACAAAGAGACAGATATGCAAACATCTAGATAATAACTTTATATTTTGTGGAGTCACCTCCATTAGGAGTGGACAAGTAAGGGAACTCTGGTGGCCAATTGTCAAGAAGCTGTGCTGCAATTCTGAAGGCACATGGTTTAAATACACTAGATGCTCTGCTGGAAAAGGAGGTGCAATCTCAATTTTATGGTACACAATCCTCATTTTATGGTATACAAAGAGAGAAAAAAAAAAGAGTGGACACATAGGTGCTTTTTTCTTACGTGCTCTTTTTGACCTTCAAGAAATTTGTTAAAAAACAAAACAAAAATCTAGAAAAGAATAAAAGAAAATATTTTCAACCACCTAAACAAAAATATGTTTTATCAGAATTCATATTTCTAGAGTAACCAAGCAGGAAAGACTTACTGCTTTAATTATATTTTTTTAAAAAACTTTTTGCTTTAATTGTGATTTTAATGAAAGTTCAGCTAACAGATGCTGCCCTGGATGTACTCACCAAGTTGTGCCAAGAAATCTGGGGAACACCACTTGGCCAACTGACTGGAAGAGATCTACATTTATTTCCATTCCAAAGAAGGGGACCCAACAGAGTGTGGAAACTGTAGAACAATTATCATTGATTTCACAAGCAAGCAAGATTCTACTGAAGATTATCCAAAAATGATAGGAACAGCACATCAGCAGAGAACTGCCGGAAGTCCAGGCTGCGTTTAGAAGAGGTCGTGGTACTAGGAATATTTAGCTAATATTAGATGGATTTTAGCTGACAGCAGAGAATACCAGAAGAATGTTTATCTGCATTTCATTGATTATGCAAAAGTGTTTGTGTGTATTACAACAGACTGTGGCTGACTCTGAGAAGAATGGGAATCCCACAACACTTAATCATGCTAATACGAAACCTATGCTTGGACCAAGAGGCATTCATCAAAACAGAGCAAGGAAACACTGCTTGGTTCAAAATTAGGAAGGGTGCACGCCAACGGTGTGTCCTACTTCCATACCTTTTCAACCTGTAAACAGAGCAGATTATCCCGGAGGCTGGACTCTATGAGGAGAAGTGAGGCATCAGGATTGGTGGAAGATTTATCAACAATCTGCGTTATGCAGATGACACAACCCTGTGTGCTGAAACTGAGGAGTACCTGAAGTGGTTGCTGCAGAGAGAGGGTCAAGGACTGCAGCCTTCAATATGGATTGAGGCTCAATGTAAAAAAGACAAAGATTCTCACCACTGGGCCAATTGGCAGCATCAGGATGGAGGGTGAAGAGATTGAGATTGTTAACAACTTTAGTTTGCTTGGTTCCATAGTCAACACTCTTGGCACTAGCAGCCAGGAAATTAAAAGACTTACTGTAATGGGAAAGTCTGCTGTTAGGGACCTCTCCAAAGTATTGAAAAGCAGTGGTGTCACTCTGGAGACTAAGGTGTGTCTGATACAGGTCATGGTCATTGCAATCACTTGTTAAGCATCAGAGAGTTGACAATGACTAGGGAGGATAGAGGAGAATTGATGCCTTTGAGCTGTGGTGTTGGAGAAGAGTATTGAATGTACCATGGACAGCTAAGAAAACAAACAGATTCTTCTTGGAGAGGGTTAAACCAGGCTGCTCCTTGGAGGCAAGTATTCTGAGGCTTCGTCTAATATACTTTGGACATGTTGTAAGGAGGGACCTGTCCTTGAAGAGGGACATCATGCTTGGGATGGTGGAGGGACTGTGCAGGAGGGAAAGACCCTCTATGAGGTGGACTGAGTCAGTGACTGGGGTAATCGGGATGGGTGTGATGGAGACAGTGCAATTGGCACAGGATAGAGCAGGGAAAGAGTTGTACATAGGGTCGCAATGAGTCGCAAGCGACTCGAAGGCACATAACAACGACACAGAAAAGTTGTATTTTCACTCATTTATTTTTGCACATTTTTCTTTTGTCCCAGTTCACTTGTTTTTCTAAATAAAATTTTTGTTTTATATTGGTTTGCTTACAAAGGGTTTTTTTATTGCTTTTCACACTGGATCTTTTCCATTTCCTTTACCCACCCCTTCCTCTACCCATGAAATTTTGCAACCCTATGATTAACCCCCTGGGAATCCTCATCCCTCTGCTCCTATCCTCCCTCTCTTGAATCCTCATATACATTTTACTAGTTTTCTTTCTATTTCTACAATAATGGTCTTATACAGTCCTTATGCAGTCCTGATGGAATTGAGTTAATTCACTTAGTATAATGCTCTATGTTCCTGCACAAGTTAAGTAGTGATTTCCAAAATCATTGTTCCTGCATGCTATGTAGTATTCCATCCCTTGATGTACCATAATTTTTCAATCCATTCGACTATGGTTGGACATTTAGACTTTTCACAAAGAAAGATATTTGGATGGCTATCAGCCACATGAAGAAATCCTCAAAATCCTTGGCAGTAAGAGAGATGCAAATCAAAACCACAATGAAATACCGTCTTACCCCAGTGGCAGTGACAAAATTTAACAGTGTGTAATAAATGTTGGAGAGGATACGGAGAGATAGAAACTCTTACACATTTATAAGATTATAAAATGAGTGTAAGATAGTACAAACACTCTGGAAGGCAGTTTGTGGTTTCCTCAAAAAGCTGAACATAGAAATTCCGTATGACCCATCTATTCCACTGCTTGGAATATACCCCAAGAAAATCAGAACTGAGGCACACATGGAGATTTACCCATCAATATTCATAGCAGTGTTATTCAGCATCACAAGAACATGGTAAGTATTTGCCCCCTGACTATTTTCCCTTACTCTGTTCTGAATTATTGTTCTCGTCTATCAAAGATGTGATATATGGAAGATAGAGTAAGTTTAGACTATGGAAGATGAAAAAAAAAGTTATATGAGCTTTGGAATCTTAGATATCATAAGGTTCAACTTGTAAACAATGTCAAAACTGTCTGATATACCCGACTGATAGTCTGATGTTCTTTCCTTGAATATCCCATGTAACAAGAGTCAGAGCACTAAACTTCAGAAACTTCTAATTATTAAGAAGTTCTTTTTTATAATTAATTGCAATTGATCCCCCTCCACTCTTTGTCCTATTGGTTTTGGTTGGTTTTTTGGCATGAAAATAAAGGTTAGTCCTTTCTAACTTTCAGTGGAAATTCAATGGATTTGTTCAAATTATAAAGTTGACAACTATTTCTTTTTAAAAAAACAAACTTTAAAACTTAGGTCTTGATATTGACCACTGACTATTTCCTTTCTTAACCAAATCATATTTAATGGAGGATCTAAGAATAGATTGCAAGCTACTTGCTTTCTAATCCATGTCTCTTAGGAGAATCCATATCTTTTAGGAGAAAACTCAACACATTGATAAGAGATATGGATTAGAAAGCAAGTAGCTTGCAATCTATTCCTAGATCTTCCTTTAAATATGACTTGGTCCCTCTCATCTGTCTGTATGATGAGTAATATGTGAAACTATTCACTCACACAGGTTAAAAAGTAAGCCCAAGTAAGTTCATGCTTGCCTTACTTACTGGATAATCTGCTTCTGTACTCTTACCATTTGTAGATTGGTATACAAGGCTAAGTGTTCAGAGTCCGAATCAATTGCATGGCAACAGGTTTGTGCGGTTTTCTAATTGCTTTAGGGTCTTCGTGGAAACGATAGATTAAAAAAACTAGTGAGGATCTGTAAAATTATTAAACATTTGTAAATATGCGCAGATAAAGATTAAGGCTTCAAATAAAAATAAAAGCAGCAGCTTGTGTGCACTTTGGCCAGTGATGTGTGCCTATCCCCTTCTGCATCTCCAGTGCCCAATACTACTGGATTGTTCCCTCTGACCTTGTCTTAATTCCTTCTTGTCTCTCATCTTTTTCCTCTCCAAACCTCCTTTCCTAGATTTTTTTCTTTCAGTCTCAGCCAAGAGATCTAAAGCTCTTCTTTTAATTGCTCAGCTCCTTCTCCCCTTCATTCCTATGAGCTGTCATATTTCTATTAGGGGAGAAATGTTAAATTTCAAATCATAGCTACTATTCTATTCAAGCCTGTCCTCCTTCATTATAATTTCAATGTTCACAAATATATTAAATCCACAATTAAAATGGAGTAAAATTCAAGCGCCTTTTGAGTTTGCCATGTATCACCTTATTCTTTCTTCTCTCAAACTGCTTACTCTTGCTTTATAATCCCTGCTCCAAATCCTCTTTTTATATTAGAAAAAAAAAATCAAATACCTAGACCTTCTCCTGCCAAGACCTTATTTCTGATTTTTAGCTTCTTCAATTGCTCAATACCTAGTTCCATTTCCAATTTAAATCAGTCTCCCTATAAGAATAATACTGTGATAGTCATTTAATCTGCAAACTGTGAATATAGCAAAAGGATTTTAAAAAATAAAAACCAGAAAGGTTTTAGAATAGGTGAAGGAGAAGAGTAACTATACATTAGGGATTCTGAATCTTTTTTTGTTTAAATATCAAATCCAGAGACCCAGGTCGAAGGCTTGGGATGAGCCCAAGTTATCCAGGTTTAACTTTCTCTGATCATTTCAAAGGGAGAAAAGAAGGCAAAGGTAAAAAGGGAAAATGAGTGAGTCTTAACCGACAATGTGCTTTCCCCCCCATAATATCATTACTGGTGATGGTAATCACATTGCTTTGCAAAGAAAACAGATTTCCATTTTATTTCATGGTCCTAATGAATAGATCTCCATTTATGCTACTACAAAGTAGTTTCAGGGTATTGGACTCTTCTCTTTCAGAGTAGTTAGAATAATGGATGATCTTTTCTGCAATTACTTGGGTATAATTAAATCTGGAATTTTGCTGACGACTGTAACAGGCGAGCACTCAAGCTTGTTCGTAGAGGTTTATTATATCAATTGGATGGCAGCTCTCCTGCTCAACTCTGCCCCTGTAGATGAGTTTATGAATTTATGATACATAGTGCCCTTTTCAGAACATACTGAGGACAGCTAGAAGAGTTAGAGAGGGAGAGGGAAGCATATTTCTACCGAGATGTATTCTAGTTTTCTTATTTCTGATAAAGGCTGAGACCCAAGAACATTTTAGGTGTGATGAATTTGCTTGTTGTTATGCGCCATCAAGTCATCTGCAACTCATAGTAACCCTACGTATAATAGCTCTAAACACTGTCCTATTCTGAGCCAATCTCAGATACATCTGCCCTATTACCCCAGTCACTGTGTCAATCCATCTCATTCAGGGTCTTCCTCTACTGAGGATCCCTCCAACTTTCCAAACATGAAGTCCTTCTCCAAGGACTGGTCCCTCCTGGCAATATTCCCAAACTATGTGAAAAAGAGCTTCAAAATCCTTGCCTCTAGAGAGAAAGCTGGTTTCATGCTCTCCAGGACAGACCTATTTTTTCTCTTGGCAATCCATGGTATGTTCAACTCTCTTCTCCAGCACCACAACTCAAAGGCTTAAAAATAGATGTATATCTAAGGGGCAATAGAATATAGATGTATACTACAAGGTTTCATACCAGCTTGTTCTTGTTTTGAATCCCTGGTAAGAATTTGCATTTTCACTCATATATACTGAATCTGAATCTACATTTTAACAATATATCCAAGTGACTCTTATACATATCTAAGTGATTATCTATGTGTGTATTTTATTTCCCTCTGGTGATCTAAAAATATTAGACAAAAGAGCAATAATACTTGTTCACTAAAAAGGCTAAGTTTCCTTGAAGAGAATTTTCTTTTTTTCACATTTGGGAAACAAAGAAAGTAGGAAATAAAAACTTTACCAGATATTCTGAGATTTTATTCATGTGTAAGTAAGGACCAACCACAAAAACAGAATGTTAGAATAAATAAATACTGAGAATTGGAAACTTAATGTTGATTGAGTCTTCTTGATTTTCCTTTCTAGAAAGTAGTAGTTTAAACAATTTCCCAACAAGCCTGTTTACTAAAATAATTTTGTTCTGAGCTTAGAGTCATTCTCTCACTCATTGCCCTTGAGTCAGAACAGATTCATAGCTGACTTCCCAGTGGGTTTTCAGAAGCTATAAATTATAGTGAAGGAAATTGTCCATCTTTCTTCTGTAGATCTGTTGGTAGATTCAAATCAGTGGAAAAAAGAACTATGATATAGAAAAGTACAAGGATCCTAGAATTGATGGTATACCAATTGACATGTTTCAACTAACAGATGCTGCCCTAGATGTGCTCACCGAGTTGTGCCAAGAATTCTGGAGAACAACCACTTGGCCAACTGCCTGGAAGAGATCTATATTTGTTCCCATTCCAAAGAAAGGTGATCCCACAGAGTGTGGAAATTATCGAACAATATCATTAATATCACATGCAAGCAAGATTTTGTTGAAGATTATCCAAAAACAACTGGAACAGCACATCAACAGAGAACTACCAGAAGCACAGGTTGGGTTTTAATGGGACAGTGGTACTAGGGATATTGTAGCTAATGTTAGATAGATCTTGGCTGAAAGCAAGGAATACCAGACGAATGTCTGTCTTTGCTTTACTGATTACGCAAAGGTATTTGACTGTGTGGATCAGAACAAACTATGGCTAACTCTGAGAAAAACAGGAATCCCAGAATACTTCATCATGTTAATGCGAAACCTATACTTGGTTCAGGAGGCAGTTGTCAGAACAGAGCAAGAAAATATTGCATGGTTAAAAATTGGAAAGGGCATACACCAGGGCTGTATCCTGTCTCCATATCATTTTAATCTTTATGCAGAACAGGTTATCTGGGAGGCTGGGCTCTATGAGGAGAAATGTGCCATCAGGATTGGAGGAAGACTCATCAACAATCTGTGTTATGCAGATGACACAACCTTGCTTGCTGAAACTGAGGAGGACCTGAAACACTTGCTGTGAAAGGTCAGGGACTGCAGTCTTCAGTATGGATTGAGACTCCATATCAAGAAAACAAAGATTCTCACCACTGGGCCAACTGGTAGCATAATAACGGATGGTGAAGAGATTGAGATTTTGCACAGTTTAGGTTTGCTTGGCTCCACAGTCAACACTCTTGGCACCAGCAACCAGGTAATTAATAGACGTATTGCAATGGGAAAGTCTTTGGTTAGAGACCTCTCTAAAGTGCTGAAGTACAAGGATGTCAGTCTGTAGACTAAGGTGCTCCTGATACATGCCATGATCTTTGCAATCACTTGCTATGCATCAGAGAGTTGGACAATGACTAAGGATGATAGAAGGAGAATTGATACCTTTGAGCTGCGGTACTGGAGAAGAGTATTGAACATATCATGGGCTGCTAAGAAAATGAACAGGTTCAACCTGGAGAGGGTGAAGTCGGGTTGCTCCTTGGAGGCAAGGATTCTGAAGTTTTGTCTGACATAATTTGGACATGTTGCAAGAAGGGACCATTCCTTGGAGAGGGACGTCATGCTTGGGAGGGTGGAAGGACTGTGCAGGAGAAAAAGACCCTCAATGATGGATTGATTCAGTGACTGGGGTAATGCGGGTGGGTGTGTTGGAGATAGTGAGATTGGTACAGGATAAGGCAGCAGCGTTTAGGCTTGTTGTATATGAATCACAGGCTACTTGATGGCACATAACAAAAACAACAACAACATGGCCTGTTTTTAGTGACCAGGTATGGTCTATTATACCATGTGCTGTATACTTCATAGTAATGCCGTGTATGTGTGAGAACAGAAGGTTCACCATTAGGTTCCAATGTTTTTTTTGGCAGTAGATCATCAAGTTTTTCTCCTGAGATACTTGTTGCTGTTTTTGATGTGTGTTATCAAGTCAATTATAACTCATAATAACCCTATCAACAGCAGATCTAAACCTTGCCTATCCTGCATTATCTCTGACATGCTTGAGACCATGTTACAGTGACCATGTCAATCCATCTTGTTGAATGTCTTCCTCTCTTTCTCTGACCTTTTGCAGAGTGATGTTTTTTCCATGTCCTCCTGACAACATGCCCAAAGTATGTTAGACAATGTTTCACCATTTTTACTTCTAAGGAGCAACCTGGTTGCACTTCATCCAAGATTTGTTTCTTTTTATTCAGCAGTCCAATACCACAATTTAAAAGTATCAGTTCTTTTCTATCATTCTTATTAATTGTTAAAGTTTCAGATGCTTAGGAAGTAATTTAAAAGACAATAGGCCTCTCTAGATTGGCTCACACCTTCAATCTTTTGGTGGTCAGACCACTTACATGTGTTACCCAGATATTCTGGTCTCTAGCTCTAACAGGAAAAAATTGTCTTGGACACCAACTAGAAGGACAACTCTGACACAAGACACTGCTCTGAAAGCATTCTTTCTGTGCTGGGTTTGATAATTAAGTGGAACACTTTCAAAGTAGCCATAAAAACAACGTCATTGCAAGAACAACTTTAGTAACAGAGAAGAATATACACATAAATGAATAAATTCACAGGACATGGTTTGGGCTAGCACTAAGCCTCAGGGCCTAATGGAGTTTGGCTTTTATCTCAAAGGAAACCTATCTATTCTTCCTAATAACCAATGTTCAATCTCTCTCATCAAGAACATTTTAGGCTGTAGCCTAAAACTAGCATGACTTTGAGCCAATTCTTCCTGGTTGAGTCATAGCCAATAAGAAAAAAAAAAAGTTTTAAAAAGGAAATAAGTGCCTTCAGTTAACAGATTCAATGACTGTGCCCCACTTAGCCGTGATATGGTCTTTATACTGGCAAACAAGTTCAGATATTACTAGCACAGTTCTCTATCCTGACATTCATGGGATTACTATGAGTCAGAGGTAGTTCAATGACAAGTAGTTTGTGGCTATGAGAATACTAGGAAGAGCAGATAGAGAACAGACTCTCAAGGCTCCAGTCAGGGTCTTCCACTAAGTCATAGTGTGGTCTTTGTATTTTGCTCCCACTGCTTGGATCTGCTCACTCTCCTACTTCTTCTGGTACCATATCACCATAGCCTCTGGAGCTTCTGCTCTTTTGTAGATTTACTCTGTTGTTGTTGTTTGGTGCCGTTGAGTCGTAGATGACTCATAGTGACCCTATGAACGAACAGCCTGAGCACTGCTCGAACATAGAGTTTCCGGAGGCAAGCCATTTCGGAAGTGGATGCCACTCCTGCTTCCAGGCTTGATTTAGTCGGGAAGCTCCAGCCAACACTGTCCACCGCCAACACTGTCCACCATGGGTTCCCGTTACCACGATTGGCACATCACTATCAAAGTCTTCAGCATCGCAGCCGACATGAGTTACCTCTGTACAGCAATGCACAGCCCAGTGCTATACCACCTAGAAAAACATTTGACAGGAAAACAATTTGAACCTGGCCTGAGGGCCACAGGTCCGAGGGCCCTTTTGGCTTAATGCTGCCTCCTGGTTCAAACCCTAGGCCTAGGATGGCTAGCCTCGCTCCTGGGGGCAGAGCAAACCTCCACCTAACAAACACATGCCCGGAAAAGCAGTCGACTCCAAAAGCTTGCCACAATTCCTGCGCTCACACCACCATGCTTCTTCTGGCAAGGAGAACTTCTCAAGACCCTGGGAGGGGCCAACCAGGAACAACATGGGCGCTTCCTCTCCCAGCTGCCTTTTGACTTAAGGCTGCCTCCTGGATAGTTATAACATAGATCCTTCTCCTCTCCAATAAGCTTCTCTCCTGATATTTCATCTTTTTGTTAATTGCTGTTGTTAGCTGCTGTCAAGTCGAGTACTACTCATAGCAACCCTATGGACAAAATAGCTGAACGCTTTCCTATCTTTTGGCATCCTCAAAATTTCTGACATCCTTGAGCTCATTGCTGCAGTCACTATCTCAATCCATTTCATTAAGGGTCTTCCTCTCCTTCACTGACCTTTCCAAACTTGATATCCCTTTGCAAGGAATTGTCTCTCCTAACAACATGTCCAAAGGATGTGAAATGAAGCTTCATCTTTGTCTCCAAAGAACAGTCTGGTCATATTTTCTTTAAGATATATTTTTTTTTCTTTTGACAATCCATAGGATAGTCAGTACTGTTTCTCCAATACCACAATTCAAAGCCATCAATTCTTCTATTATCCTTATTCATTGTTCAGTTCTTATATGGAAAACAAGTGATTAAAAACCACCATGAGCTAAATCAATCACAATGAAATGTTCAAATTGACATGATTACTTTTTCGTAATTTAGAGAGATCTCTGACTGCAGACTTTCCCAATGCAATACATCTCTTGACTGCTGGTACCCAGAGTGTAAATTTGCTATCTAAATAAGATGAAATTGTTGACAATTTCAATCTTTTCACCATCTTGCATGATGTTGCCTTTAAGTCCAGTGGTGAAGATTTTTTATGTTGAGATGTAATTCATATTGAAGGCTGTAATCTTTAACATTCTGCAATGTTTCAAGTCCTCCTCACTTTAAGCAAGTATCATCAGTATAACACTTCCTCTAATCCTGATGCCACATTCTCATTTATGCATAGAGTTAAGCTTCTCAGATGATTTGCTCAGCATATAGGTTCAATATATATGGAGAAAGGATATTACAATAACACACATCTCTCTTAATTTTAAACCATTTTTTTTGTTGCTTAATTTTAAACCAGTGTTTTCTTCCTCAGTTTGGACAACTATTGTTGGTTTAGGTATAGATTTCATATGAGCATTATTAAGTGTTCTGAGATCTCATTCTTCTTAATGGATCTCTTCCAGTCAAGACAAGATCTTTTCCAGTCAGTTGGCCAGGTAGCTGTCTTCCAGATTGCTTGGAATAACCTGGTGAGTGCATCCAGGGCAGCATCTGTTTGCTGAAATATGTCAATTGGGGTTCCATCAATTCCTGGGGCCTTCATTTTTGCCAATTCTTTCAGAGCAGCTTGAATTTCCTCCTTCATCACCATTGCCTCTTGATCATGTGTTGTTTCTGTTGCGCCCAAAGGGTAGTGCCCCGAAAGGAATTCTGCCAACAGATGTAAGAACAAAGAACACCTTTATCCTGCAGATTAAGTACTCCACATATGGAGGCTCTCTCCCCTGAAGACGAATCATGCACAAGGAAGCGAGGGCGGGTTGGGAAACTCAATCATGCGGCTCAGCTTCTAATTGGCGGGCTTATTTTGCCCGCCTCTCCCTGCCCCGTGCTACAGTAAGCTGCTTTCCAGCATCACATAACCTCCATTAATTGGTTACTTTTAATCTGATAAAATGGTAGCTTCATGAGACTTGCTGGTGCCTCGGGTTTACTCTGCTTCTAAAACTAAGAATTTTTATGGGCCGTGTCTGCTTCTGGAGTTAATGAGTTCTGTTCAAGGTTGAATTAGGGCTAGGCTTTTGGGGGTGGGGGAGGTCTCCCCCGACACCCTAAACAGGGGTCCGTGCTGCCCCTCAGTTTCATAAGTAGTAATGTGGGAATGCCTGTCACAAAGTTGTACCTGTTTATCATTACAAACTGTTGTATATACTTCAAAGTTTTAATATAGTCAGCTCTACAAGTGACAGCACCACAGATATTATGTGGCAAATGACTATAATCATAAATGGAAATTCTTACTATCACTCAGATCATTGATTCAGGAATTCTGAAAGAAGATGATTTTAATGTTTACTTAAATTGCAGAATCAAAAGTCTACTCAAAATTTGTTGCATCAAATAAATGGAAATGGATGTATCAACTCTGTATCATTTATAACTGTTAGTAGATTGTTTGACTTCCTGTTGTTGTTGTGAATCTTAGAGTTGCAACTGATCCGTAGCTGACTCTACAGTGGGTTTTCAGAGGCAGTTAATCACAGGAGAGTAGAAAGCTCATCCTTCCCTGTGGAGTAGCTGTTGGTGACTGTCATTGAGTCGAGCACGACTCATAACAACTCTATGAATAAAAGATCTGAAGCCTTTCTATAACTATTGTCGTTTATCAGATTTCTTAGAGTTAACAGAGGCACGTTGTTTAGAAAATGGACGCCACTCCTGCTTCCAAACCTGTCTTCAACTGGGAGCTCCACCAAACACTGCCAACCATGGGTAACTGTTATGGCATTTGACATCCCAGTGGCGCAAGGTTCAACATTACAGCAATCCCGGGTTACCTCAGTACAGCATATTGACAGAAGAATGCTGTACCACTTAGGACAATGTTCCTCCAAAATATAACAACAACCAACTTTAAATACAAAGGTCCTCCCAAAGGTCTTGTTGACTCTAAACAAGAGGCTTAAATAAAAAACAACCAATATAGTATGTTGTTGTTATATTGTTCTCCTGTGACATATAGTGACCCTATGTACAGCAGCTCTGAACTTTTCCCTGTCTTGAGCCAGTCTCACTAATTCTGACACACCAACCCCCATTGCCCTAGTACTGTATCAATCCATCTCATCCCGGGTCTTCTACTCCTGTTATTCCTCCACCCTTCCGAGCATGATGTCCTTCTCCAAGGACCAATCTCTCCTTGCCACATGACCGCATTGCAGCACAGCTTCTAAAAACAGCTTCTTCTCCCTAGAACTGTAATGACTAGCCTTTAGCTAGATTAATTTAAGATACATTTTGTTCTTACAGTTTAGCATGAACTGTTCTAAGCATGTCACATGTCATGATTCAAATACTTGTTACATCAAATCAATGAGATATGAGATGACATTTTACAGGTGAAGAAACATAGCTAGAAAGATACTAAATAACTTGCCCACATGCAAAAAAAAAAAACCACAAAAACAAGAAACAAACACCAAAAACCGATTCAATCTTAGCTCCTTATCTTCTATTTTAAAAGAATATTACACATCTGTTGTTGTTAGGTGCTACTACCAATTCATAGATGATCTTCTAGTGGGTTAACAGAGGTTATAAATCACACTAGAGGAAATTTCTTATTTTTTTCCCCCATGCAGCATCTGGTAGATATGAACCATATGCTTTTTAAAAAATTATTAAATTTTATTAATTTTAATGAACATTTACAGAGATTTTCGGTTTTCATTCATTCATTGTTGCACTATTTTCTCTACCCTCCTCCTGAGTTCGTTCTTTTTTTTTCCCCCCTTAAAAGTCTGTTTTAATTGTTCAATTGCCACAGTGCTTGTCAAAGCCAGTTCTGATTAATCTCCTTTGAACCATATGTTTTTAAGTTGGCAGCACAATTCCTTAACAATAGGTAAAAACCACTCTCTATTTAAATAGAGTTCCTTTTCTTTAGGTGCCATTGAGTCTCATAATAGGGACTCATGGCTGTGCTGTGTACCATCCAGTCATACTTAAACAACTCATAGTTGACCCTGCAGAGGTATTCAGAGGAAGTTTAATTATATGCAAGGTGATTGCCTATCCTTCTCCTGCAAAGCAGCTCATGTATTTTAAAGGTGTTCAAAGCAGCTCACACACGTGTATATTTCAAAGGTGTGTCTTAGTAGGGGCTTAAAAATGTTAATTCTGTTTTCTACATTCTTACCAACAACAACTGAATAATTGGTTAATTATATAATAATAGAAGAAAATTTAAATGAATTCAATGTAAATTAAAAATCAAATAAATAGAAGTTCAGATTAATACTTATGAGTAAGTCCTGGACTTCTGACTTACAGAAAGTCAGCATAAGGATTCTTGTGATCTTGACATTTTTCTCTCTTCTTCCTTCCACTTTACGAGTTTAACATAAAAGAATTAACAGAGGAAGGAGACGAGCTGTTATCAAACACTTTAGCTCCAGATAGCTTTTACTATTACAAATTACTGAAAATGTCAAAGAATTTTTCTTCATAGGAGTTTTTCCTATCAATATTTGTTACATCAGAAATTAGTATTATAAAATATTTATTTCCTATTTAAAATAACTCTTACATGTTTACATAAATAATGTACTTTTATTGAAAAGAACTATATATTGAAACTATAGACATTTATGAGAACAGTTACACATTTTTCTAAGTTATTACAAATTTCTTTCATGTCTACCTTACTAGAATTAGATTCCCATATCTGCTTTTAAATTCAGTGTTACAATCTCACAGGTCAGACACTCTCTGAATAATTCCACAGTATATGTACACTAGATTCTTGTGTCGTGGTGTGCCAAATGTAGGGCTGCTATTGGGAAGTTTGACTATACCAGCCATTCCACAGGACAGAGATCGGCAGTCAAGATTTACAGTCTTGGAAACCCAATGGAAGTACACCATGAGTCCGAATCTACTTCACAACAGTGGTCTTTTGGTTTGGTTTGGTTTGATTTGGTTTTGAAAATAGTTTTGACCTCACGATGACATTGTTGGTGGTGGTGTTGCAATTGTGTCAGTTCCAATTCTTACCAACGCCCCATACAATGCAATGAAACCCTGTCAAATCTTGTGCCAGCTTCACAATCCTTATCATGTTGAGGCAATTGTTGCCACTATTGTGTCAATCCACATCCTCAAGGAGGATCTTCTTCCTCCTTTTGACTGACCCTCTGTTTTACCAAGCATGATAGCCTTCCCTAGGAACTTGTCCTTGCTGATAACACTAGAGTATGTGGGCTGAAGTCTTGTCATCTTTACTTCAAGGATCATTCTGTTTGTACTACTTTTATGATTGACTCATTCACTTCTCTAGCAGCCCATAGTGTATTCAGCATCATAGTGAATTCTTCCTCAAAGCTGTCATTAACATATACAATTCTTATTCATCATTTTTTTTTTATGGACCACCTTTCACACACATATGAGTCACTTGTCAATATTATGTCTTGGGTCAGGCATAGCAGGCCTTTTGCTACATTGTTTCTTCCATTTGCTTTAGCTACTGTATGCTATAAGAGCAAGTTTCAGAATACCTTTTTTTAAATTTTTTTATTATTATTTTTGTGTGAGTGTACCGTCAAATGAGATCTGACTGGTACAGGAGGAGATTGTCCCTCCTTCCCTGGCAGAGCATCTGGTGGATTCGAACCGTGCGCCTCTCGGATTGTAGTTGCAGCTCCTTGCCACTAGACCACCAGAGCTCCCCTCAGAATACCTTTTAACATCCATGTTAATTTTTGCTTCCACCCTGCCCTGTCTTTTTAATGATCTTTTGCTTTCTTCATGTATGATATTGTTTTGTGGAATTCCACAACTCGTCTTTTGTTATTATTGTTCAACATATAAAATTTGTTCTTGAAAAAAAAGTTCTCTAAATTCATGTGGCTGTACTCTGGTGCCTTAATGGTAAGGAATTGCACTACCAACCCAAAGGAACATAGTTTGATTCCACGTTATTTCTATTCAAGATTGTAGTTTTCCAACTACGAATCTTCCTTTGTTTCCAACTTTTGCACTGATAATCACTAGTAATTATTAAAACATCTTGAGTATTATGTTTGATCAGTTTCAGACAGATTTTTATATACATTTTTAATTTCTTCATTAGTGGTTGATACTTACATTTAAATAATAGTTTTGTTAATTAGTCTTCCCTGTAGGCATATGGGTACTATCACATCACTAACAGTGTTGTCTTTCAAGATGGACCTTACAATGTTGTTTTGGATGACGAATGCTACATCATTCCTCTTATATTTGCAGTTCCTATCATAATAAGCCATAGATTTTTTTCAGATTTAAAAAGGGTCACTAATAAGCCACCATAGCTCACTACTATATACAATACTGATATTTATGTATTCAATTTCATTTCTTACAACTTACAGTTTTCCCAGATTTTTATTTCATACATTGTCTTTTTCTTGTTATTACTGGATATTTGCAACTCTTTCTTCTGAATTTGAGTTACTAGGTATGGAAATTAGGAAAAGAATATCATTAATGTCACGCATATGTAAATTTTGCTGATAATTATTTTTAAATATCAAGAATAAAACATTGACAGGAAACTGCCAGAAATTCAAACTAGATTCAGGAGATAACTTGAAATGAGGAATTTAATTACTGAAGTCAAACAAATCTTGGCTGAAATCAGAGAATACCCAAATGATGTGTACTTGTGTTTTATAGACTATGTAAAGCATTTGATTGTGTTGAGCATAATAAATTATGGATAACAGTGAGGAGAATGGGAATTCCAGAGGTTAATTTTTCTTATATATAACATGTACAAAGAGCAGAAAGCAATCATTTGAAGAGAACAAGGAAAAATTGTGTTGTTTAAAATCAGAAAAAATGCCTCAGGATTGTATTCTTTCTTCAATTTATATTGAGCAGATTATCTGAGAAGCTGAACTATATGAAGAAGTATGTGGAATCAGGATGGAAGGAAGACTCATCAACCTATGAAATGACACAAACTTGCCAGCAGAAAATGAAGAGGATTGAAGCACTTGCTCCACAAGCTCAAATATCACAGTCTTTAGTACGTATTATGCTCAACATCAGGAAAATAAAAATCCTCACAAGTGAATCAATAAATAGCATCTTACTAAATGGAGAAAAACTGAAATTGTCAGAAGTTTCATTTTACTTTGATCAACAATTAAAACTCATGGAAATAGCAATGAAGAAATCAAATGATATATTGCATTGGACAAAGTGGTTGTCTAGAGCCTCTTTTAAGTGCTAGAGAACCTGGCCAAGAAGTGGTATTTTAAATTTCCTATGTATATGAATATTGGATACTGCATAGGGAAAACCAGAAAACAGTTGGAGCCTTTGAATTACAGTGCAAGTGAAGAGTATTGAATCTACCATACACTGCCAAAGGAACAAATTTGCCATGGAGGATGTGCAACCAAGGTGTTCTTAGAGGCAAAATGTGTGAGACTTTGTCTCATATGCATTAAGCACGTTTCCAGAAAGCACCAGGCCTTAGAAAAGTGGATCGTCCTTGAAGATGCAGAAGGTCAACTAATGGAAGGGAGATCCTCAAGGAGAAGGATTTGAAACAGTAACTGCAACAATAGATTTAAGCACACTGGATATTGTGAGGATGGTGCACGGTTGGGAACATTTTTAGTCTGTTCTACATAAGGTCACTATGAGTTGAAGTTGATTAATGGTACCTAACATTGTTGTTGTTATTATATGCTGTTGACTCATAGTGATCTTATATGTACAACAGCTCTGAAGCCTGCCCTTTCACTGATTCCGACACCCCTATCCTCATTGCTCCAGTTACTGTATCAATCCATCTCATCTGGGGTCTTCCTCTCCTGTGCTGTCCCTCCACCCTCCTGAATATGATGTCCTTCTCCAAGGACTGGTCCCTTTTGGATATGTGCCCAAAGTATGTGGGACAGAGCTTCAAAATTCTAGCCTCCAAGGGGAAACTTAGTTTCACCCTTTCCAAGATAGACCTATTTGTTTTCTTAGTGGTTCATGGTATGTTCAAGACTCTTCCCCAGGACCACAATTTGAAGACATCAATTCTTCTTTTCTCATCCTTAGTTATTGTCCAGCTCTCTGGTACATAGCAAGTAATTGTGAAGACCATGACCTGGGTTAGGTGCACCTTAGTCTCTACACTGATATCATTACTTTTCAGTACTTTGGCAAGGCCCCTTACAGCAGATTTTCCCAATGCAATTTGCCTTTTGATTTCCTGACTGCTGGTATTAAGAGTGTTAATTGTGGAACTGAGCAAGCCATCATTGTTAACAAACCAAATCTCTTCTCCATGTATTATGGTGCTGTCAATTGGTCCAATGGTGAGAATCTTTGTCTTTTTGATGTTGACCTTCAATCCATATTGAAGACTACAGTCTTTGACCTTCTGCAGCAAGCACTTCAGGTCCTCCTCAGTTTCAGCAAGCAAGGTTATGTCATGTGCATAATGCAGGCTGTTGATGAGCCTTCCTCCAATCATGATGCCACATTCCACCTCATAAAGCCCTGCTTCCCAAATGATCTGTTCTGTATACAGATTTAAAAGGTATAAAGACAAGATGCATCCCTGACATACTTCTTTTCTGATTTTGAACCATGCAGGGTTTCCCTGCTCTTTTCTGAGGACTACTTCCTGGTCTAAGTATATAGGTTTAACATAAGCACAATCAAGTGTTCTGAGATTCCATTTTTCCTCAGGCTTAGCCAGTTTGTTGTGATGCACACAGTCAAATACTTTTGCATAATCAATGAAACACAAATAGACATTTGTCTGGTACTCTTTGCTTTTGGCCAAGATCCATCTGACATTGGAAATAATGTCTCTTGTGTCATGACCTTTTCTAAACCCAGCTTGTCTTTCTGGTAGTTCTCTATCAATGTACTGTCGCAGTCATTTCCGGATAATCTTCAGAAGAACTCAGCTTCAAAAATTACTCCATCATATCTTCAAGGTTGTTTCAAATTTGAGGACATAACCTTCCCCAGTCATCTTGTGCATGCCTTCCCACTGGAGGAGAGGTCTGCTCGCCAAGTGAAGAGAAGCACTTGAGTGCTAAACCAACGGCTGGCAATTTGAACCTACCTGTTACTCTATGGTAGAAAAATGCTGCAATCTGCTTTTGTAAAGATTTATAATCTTAAAAGCCCTCTAATTCTACTCTGTTCTACAAGGTGCTTTCAGTTGGGATTGAATTGGTGACTTGTGGGGGGCTCATCTATTTGCTCAGTATCAGAAAACATGCCACGTTAATCATAAGATTTTCACTGGCCAATTTTTTCACAAGTATACCAGCATGTCTCTGTCCTACTTTTCTTAGTCTGGAAATCCACTGAAATATACCATTCATGGCATTAATGGCATTTAAAATGTTGATAATTGGTCTCATATATGTTTCACAAGTGTTTTAGAACACTGTGCAAATCTTCAAGCAGTACTTTGAGAGTCCTTGGACTATTTGAAAAGTTAGATGGAAATTTATATGTATTTCAGAATATTTATAATCCCACTCTTTCTCTTAATAACTTTTCTCTTTCTCCTCCCTCCCTATTTTCTTTTGGACATTGGTATTAGCTAAGATTTAACCTATGTGAATCCATTTATGTATAACTATGCCAGGAACCATAAAGAAGAAGATACAGAGTATTTTATCACCACAACTTTAAAATGTTATATAGTTCATGTTGCTTAGCTTATCGTTGTAAACTGTGACACACGACTTTGAAATGGTTCTTCTTGGTTTAGGCATGTCTGAATGAGCAAAACAGGAATTTAGTAGAATTTTTTAAATGTGAGGATATTTTTTAATAATGGACTTCAAGAAATTTAATACTTCTCCTAATAAGAAGGCAGTGTTAATGTTGAACAACAACCGAATGTCCTGGCTTACAGAGTTAGAAACAAAAATGCCCACTCCACATTGCTACCAACCACGTCACTTTTAATAACTCATACTTTTCAGTGTTGACAATAATATAAACTCCATCAGACCCTTGAAGGGTTTGCTATGCTTCTTCAGATCTCCCATTCTAGGTCTTTGTTTCTTCATTTTTCATATTCTGGCTATGGTTCCACATCACACAAATATTTAAAATTTAGGTTCTGATTTAACTTTATGAGGCATAAATGAATCCATTTCAACCATGTTGAAGCCTTACTTTAACAGAGTAATCAAGATGCTACAGCATTGGAAATAAATCAGGAGTAACATAGTGATAAAGAAAATAGGTGAGTTTCCCAACGGACTGTCTCTGTGCGTATGTGAATATACTTATTGTTAACAAATTATTTTGGATACCTTAAAAATAGTGTGTGTGTGTGTGTGTGTGTGTGTGTGTGTGTGTGTGTGTGTGTGTATGCACAAGCACTCGTGTCTGGGTGTGTATTCATTGTACGTAAATGTTTCAGGATACCTTAAAAATGGACTCTATGCAATATCCAATTGAGTTAAAGGGTTGAATTAATTATTTTTGTCTTTTGTTTACCAGAGTGTACTTTAAATTAAGAATAAGAAATATTTGACATTGGCAAAGGTAAAGTAGGCACTAATATTCATGCAAAAGAATAAATAGGAAACTTCTCCTCTATCTTCAACCCTGTTCTTAATCTTCTGAGAGCTAATATTTTTTGAAATAAGGATAGTAGAAAATGAGGATGACACAATAAAGTGAAGGCAACATTTAGCAGCATTTTCTTTCTATGTATTCTTGTTTACAGACAAGTTAAAAGTATAAATTATATATTCTCTTACTAAATTGGCTCAAGTAAACTGGAATTTCAGATGGCTAAGACAAAATCTTAAATAAGTTACACCACAGTCTATCTGCTGTTTCACTTACCAAGTTTCCCAAACTTCACAGTTTGCATATGAGTATGATTGTTAAATTCAGTTTTGAAAAAGACAGAACTTGGCTTGATATATAAGTATAGTAAAAGTTAAAACACTTTTTATGATACATATATATGGTATCTTAACTCAATTTCAGTGCCAATGTAGAGGTGGTAAAAGTACAATAGGTTAAACAGGATGGCTCATTCTATAATAATGCACAGTTTAACCAGAAGTTGTACATAAAATAGATACAATGAACATAATGTTTAGTACACTATAGATTCTATTTGGCATGTTCAGTAGGTATTTTATAAGCACATGTAAAATTTTATATCATCTCCAACAGATGGCAAATAAACAGTAACAGGAGCTGTTAATTTTTTTAATTATATATTGGGAGAAAATAAGTAATAATGTTAGGGAAAAACATACTGAGGCTAAAGAATGACATAAGATGTGTTTCAAACCTATTTTAAAACCTTGAGAGAGGAAAAAAAAAGAAATAAAAGAGTAAGTTTAAAATGTTCTAACATCTGTTATCAGTAATGGCAGCTCTAAAAATCAATGTCCTTTAGGTAAGAAAAATATTTTCTGATTAAAATACAGACAACTGGTTTTTGAGACATTAGATACAGGTAATTGCTGAGTAGATGAATTAAAGTGGGAGAAAACTTTAAAAATTCAAATGTGAGTGAGGCATATTAGAACAAAACTAAAAATTCAAATTCTGATTTATAGATGACATCACACACTCATACAAACACACATGTACGAATACACATATGGGTGTGCGGTCTTTTATCAGAAGATAAAGGCTACCTTCACTGAATTATGTGACGAAACGCTCACCTGTCAGCTATACTCAAGAGTGGAAATTCAAGCCTTGATTTTTTTCTAGCTTTTTCAGCAGCTTCTTAACTGGTGGTGTACGAGCAACAAGATTTTTTTTTTACACATTTAGTTTTATTTTAACAAAGAAATTTGTACACGTCTAACATTTAAAACTGAGCATCATCTTTTCTTTCTAGTGAAACAAAAAGAAAATGTAAAAATAAACGGAAACAAAATGACAACAGAGAATGTCAATCCCAAATAAGAGCCTACAGGTTCTGCTGATTTTCCCATCAAGCGGCAGGGCTCAAATCATCAGTGGGAAAGAATTTTATTTTAAAAGTGTCATCTTAAATTGCAAGGATGTCTGTTAAACATCACAGTTAAACATGCCAAAGGAGAAGCCATGTTGTTCAAAATGCCCACTTAACCCACCCAAACATTTCAGATCCACCCTATGCTGACCTTTTATAACCCCATTTATTAATTTTTTCCCTTCGTTTTTTTAAACAAGAGAAAGACAGATACATGTTGGTAAATTCTAACTGTCCACATTCACATAGAGACAGAGTGTAATCTCTGAGACCAAGCAACAAGCTTTTAATAACAGTGGTTGACATTCCATATTCCTTAATAGCAATGCACTTCACCACCAACTAACCTTTAGTTTGTGGTACTCTGTTGGCTTTTCTAGTACTATGATGCTGGAGCTAGGCTACCAATATTTTAAATACATCAGAGTCAGGCAATTTTGAGTTTTCAGAGTTTCCAGATTAAGAAAGACTAGGAAGAAACACTTGAGAAAATATTGCCTGCTAATAGGCCATAAACACCTTTTACAGATCACAACAGAATATTGATGTAGTGGTGAAAGAAGGGACCTTTAAGTTGCAAGACACCAAAGTTCACACTCACAACAAGCGGTTCAGACATATGTCTCAACAATGATGAAGATGAAGCAGAAGTAGACAGCGCTTCTATTCTGCTCTATAGGAGGGTGCCATGTATCAGAGCAATCTTTACAGCAACTAACAATAATAAACTACCACTCCTAAAAAAGAGATAGAGTCTAATAATTCCAAACCTTGTTGATGCTGGTTGCTCACAGTCCACATTCTAACATGACATGTAGCACTCTTCACTTTCATTCTGCAGTGTTATTTCTTTCCTCAGTGCCCCCTTCTACAACAGTTGTTATACTGGCCATAGCCCGTAGTTACTCAGATTTTTCATACCTACCCTCTACTCCAAGAAAAATTTTAAACTCTTCTGTAGTTTGCATATACTCTTTCTCTTCTTTGTAACCACATGCTATGCATCAGAGGGCTGGGCAATGACTAGGGATGCTAGAAGAAGAATTGACACCTGCAAGTAATTGTGAAGACCATGGCCTGGATCAGGCGCACCTTAGTCCCCAGACTGACAATGTTGCTCTTCAATACTCTGGAGATGTCTCTGACAGCATACTTTCCCAATGTAATTTGTCTTTTGATTTTCTGACTGCTGGTATCAAGAGTTCTGATTGTGGAGCTAAGCAAACTAAAGCTGTTAACAATCTCAATCTCTTCACTGTCTATCAATCGGTCCAGTGATGAGAATCTTCATTTTCTTAATATTGAGCTTCAATCCATATTTAAGGCTGAAATCCTTGACCTTCTACAGGAAGCGCTTCAAGTCTTTCTCACTTTCAGCAAGTAAGATTGTGTCATCTGCATAACTCAGGTTCTTGATGAGTCTTCCTCTAATCCCAATGCCACATTCCTCCTCGTACAGCCCAGCCTTCCGGATGATCTGTTCCACATAGAGGTTAAAAAGGTATGAAGATAGAACACATCCTCGGTGGACCCCCTTCCTGTTTCTGAACCATGCAGTGTTTTCTTGCTCTTTTATGATGACTGCCTTCTGGTCCAAGTATAGGTTTCATGAAAGCACAATCAAATATTCTTGGATTCTCATTTTTCTCAAGGTTAGCCAGTTTGTTGTGATGCACACAGTTACATGGCTTTGCAGTCAATGAAGCACTGATAGACATTCCTCTAGTACTCTCTGCTTTCCACTAAGATCCATTTAACGCTAATTATAGTATCGCTAGCACCATGGCACCTTCTAAACCTATCCTGCACATCTGGCAGTTCTTCATTGATGTTCCAGTCATTTTTGGATAATTTCCAGCAGAATCTTGCTTGCATGTAGTATTAGTGTCTCGTTGTTGAAATGTCAATTGGTATGCTGTCAATTCCTGGGGCCTTGTATTATGCCAATTCTTTCAGAGAAACTTGAATTTCTTCATCACCACAGGCTCTTGCTCATACATTGTTGCATGAAATTCTTCTGTGTCCACCAGTTCTCTTTGGTACAGTGACTCTGTATCTTACTTGAATCTTCTTTTAATGCTTCACTGATTATTTACTATTCTGCCCCAAGCACCCTTAATTAATGCAACTAGAGGCATGAATTTGTCCTTCAGTTTCTTCAGCTTAAGAAATGCCAAATGAGTTGGCCTTTGGATTTTCTGACTCTAGTTCTTCGCATATTTCATTATAATATTTTAGTTTGTTTTCCCATGCTTTCCTCTGAAGTTTTCTGTTCAGCTCCTTAATTTCTTGATTTCTTCCCTTTGCTTTACCTGTTCAGTGCAATGTTCAGAGTCTCATCTAACATCCATCTTAGTCTTTTCTTCCTCCTCTGTCTTTGTAATGACCTTTTTTATTTTTTATGGATGATATTCTTGATATCCTCCCACAGCTCAACTGTTCTTTGCTCATTAGTGTTCAAAGCCTCAAACCTGTTCCTCAGATGGTTCTGAAATTCAAGTGGGATAGACTCAAGATCAAACTTTGGTGCATTTGATGAATCTCTTTAGCTTCAGGTTAAATAAATCATTTGGAAATAGATTATAATATATTATATATCTGCCAGTAGTGGTATTCACTTCCTAAACAACATGCCTCTGGAAACTCTATGAACTTTGAGAAATAATGATAGTTATAGAAAGTCTTCAGGGCTTTTGTTCATAGGGTCACTATGAGTCATGTTCGACTCAACGGCAAGCAACAACAACAATAACAACATATATCTGCCAGACCTCAAAGACCAAGAGATGCCATCTTTAGGGTATGTATTTGAAAAGGCAGCTTTTCAACATTGAAAATGCATTCCAGATTCATGTAAAGACTTTAAAAAGAAGTTGCTCTATTTATACACCCACCAAGAACCACTGAGTTTAGCTTCTCAAATAAAATCTACTTTCAGCTCAACTCGTCTTGAGTACAAAGTCACAAAACTGGTATACTACTAAGAAAGAATTCAAATGGAGCCTGAACTGAAGTCAAAAGTTGGAATGGAGTTAGGACTCTGTTATAAACTTCAGCCTTACACAGACCAGTGCTTCTGAATTTTAATCTCTACTACAGATGGAATCTTACTAAGGATAAAACAAAACCTGTCGATTGAATGATTAGTGAAAACTTTTGAAATGCATCCCCTCTCCCTCTCCTTCTACTTTCTGTCTTCCTCCCCCTCCATATTGTCCATCCCCACCCCGACCCCCACTCCAGTGGGATTTCTGAGGCTATAAATCACACAGTAGGAGATTGTACATTTTCTTTCCTTGAAGCCCCCGATGTATTTGAACTGCTGTAGGGGAGTTGCCTGTGGGTTAGCAACACAATTCTTAAAAGATTATGCTACCAGAGCTCCCTAGAAGTGCCTTTAACAGATATGAAATCTACCCTCGGATGATTCTAAATGAGGCTAGATTTTAAATCCCCATGTGGAATAACTGAGGTGGTGGTGGGGTGAGTGAGTGGTGGCCTTGGTTTTAGGAGCTGTGGGGTTGACCACAATTCAGAGATCCTACGTATGAATGGTGAATTTGAACCCTGCACCATCCTCAACATCCTTGATAAGTTATTACTGTTGTTAGGTGCCTTCAGGTCGACTACGACTCATAGTGACCCTGTAAACAACAAATCTGAACCCTGTCCTATCCTGTGCCATCCTCATCATCACTGACGTTCTTAATACCATTGCTATAGCCACTGTGCCAATCC
>NW_006399834.1:1585667-1611068 GCF_000299155.1 Elephantulus edwardii
AAGCACAAATGGACATTCTTCTGCTATTCCTTGCTTTCAGCTAGCATCCCTCTGACATCGGCAATGACATCCTTGGTGTCTTCTGACACTGCCTGATACAGGGAAGCCGCTTGCTACAGCCAATGTGTCCATCCATCTCTTTGAGGGTCTTCTTTTATGCTGACACTCCACCTTTGCAGGCATGATGTCCTTTTCCAAGGACTAGCCTCACCTTACAACAAGCCCAAATTACATGAGACAAAGTTTCTTATTCTTGCCTCTAAGGAATACCCTGGCTTACTTTGCCAAGACATATTTATTCTATAGGCAATCAATGGGATAGTCAGTAGTCTTCTCCACCATGAGAACTGATAGGCATAGATTTTTCTTCTGTCATCCTTACTCATTCCAACTTTCTGATGCATAGGAAATAATTGAAAAGATCGTGATTTGAATCAGGCATACCTTACTCTTTAAACTGACATTGTTGTTCCTCAGAACCCTGGAGAGGTCTTTAACAGCACATTTCCTCAGTGCATCATATTTTTTGATTTCTTGACTGTTGTTGTCAAGGTTTTTTTTTTTTTGTGCGTTCAAATAAGATGAAATAATTAACCACTTCAATCTATTTACCATCTATTGTGATGTCACATATTGGCCAAATGGAGTGATATTTGTCTTATTGATGTTGAGATGCAATCTTTGTATTCTTTGATCTTCTGCAGCAAGAGCCTTAGTTCCTCTTCTCTTTCAACAGCCAAGTTGTGTCATCTGGATAACACAGGTTGCTGATGAGTCATCCTCTGATTCTGATCCCACATTCTTCATCATAAAGTCCTACCTCTCAAATTGTTTGTTCTGCATGATGTGGTGGTATGTTTGTCTTATAGATATAAGACTTATATATAAAAAGAGTGGGGAATGATAGGGTGGTATTAATAAGTTCAGAATTCTCTATATAGGTTATCAGTTATAAAATGATAGTTATTTTTCTTCAGCCTGCAAAACTAGTTGTTTAGCCTCCGAATTCTGTTTCCTTTCTTTGATCTGTCTGTTTACCAGAAGAGGAGATGCATCTATCCTAGATTCTGGTGAAGGTGGTTCTCCAGTCATATGTAAACAGTTACCAGGAAGAGAACTGGGGCCTTCCTAAATTACTGATAAATAGATGGGAACTGTCCTTTTCAGATGTAGAAATTACCTTTTTTTTATTAACAAAAGTGCATTGTTAAATGAGCTGGAGTTTCACCCTAGTATATAAGGCCATGACCACTCCCAGACAGGGAGGCAGTCTTAGAGGTGACTCACTGTCTCCCAGATCTGTGTAATAAAATGCATTTATGGATATTGCAGTCCGTTTGTCTTATTGGTGACTGACTCCGGAAAGAACCCCTTGTGTTCAAGTAACATGCATACAGGTTGACTAAGTATGGAGAAAGTTTATAGCCCTGACAAAGTGGGTATGAGGATGCTTAAATTGAAAGTGAAATTCAAATCTCTTCTGCTGAAGATTTTAGGCAGAAAGGCAGAGAAAAACAAGGAAACAGTGTGGCACCCACGTGAGGGAAATTCCACAGGAAAGGGAAGCTGAGGACAGGCTTATTTGTTTTATGGTTGGGCAGTCTAACCCAATTCACAGAGAGCAAAGAAAGAGAAAGGTCCTTTGTTTATATTCACTTTCCTTCTCCTCTGAAGGACAATCTGATAAAGTCTTTAGAATTAGAGGTGGAGCATTTCATTTGTAAATTGTGCTTAAAATTGCTAAGTGCTTTGTTTTTGTAAAAGGTGATAGACCTGCCAAAGAGTTAATGCCATTCCAGAGAAAGGTGATAAGAATAGATAACTCTAATGTAATTTTTCATCCTGGAGAACAGAATGCAGGGAGGGTTATTAAAAGTAAACAGAAGTGCTTGCAAGTGTCTTTTGCATTCTTCTCTTGGCTATGTCAATTTCTCAAACCAGGTCCAAGCTGCTTTCTGTGGTCAAAGACAGTACCTACTTACTACCTGGAAACACAGAAAACAGAAAGCCTAAACTCTAAGACAGGCTAGTAACTTGCTACTTTAAAAAAAAAAAATCAATCACACATATACATTTTGTTATATAATATTAAATAAAATTGTATAGGTCAAGGACTGCAATCTTCAACAAGGACTACATCTCAACATCAAGGAAACAAAGATTTTCACCACCAGACCAACTGGCAGCATCATGATGCTGTTGTGTTATGTACCATCAAGTTGCCTGCTACTCATAGAAACCCTATGTACAGTAACTCTGAACTCTGCTCTATTCTGAGCCAGTCTCACTGACAAAACACACCTATCATAGTTATCCCAGTTATTGTGTCAATCTGTTACTGAAGGCAAGGGTTTCTTTCTGTAGTCAATTGCCAATAAGAAAAACAGATTGCAATATCCATAAACACTTTATTGCATATCTGTGGAGGACAGCGGGTTGGCCTCGAAGACTGCCTCCCCTCCCTGACTGGGAGAGATCACCAGGATTTTGTACTAGGGTGAGACACCAACTTATATAACAATAAACCTTTGTTAGTAAAATCAAATCTGGAAAGAACAGCTTATATTTAAATACCAGTAATTCAGGAAGGGCACAGTCCTTTTCCTGGTAAACAGGCAGATTAAGATACAATTTACATATGGTTAGGGAAATGGCCTCAAAAAGGGCTAGGAGAGATGCCTTTCCTTCCTCTCCTGGTAAACAGACAGATTAAACTACTCTATATGACTAATTGAGATTGTTAACAACTTTAGTCTGCTTGGCTCCAAGGTCAACACTCTAGACACCAGTAGCCAGGAAATCAAAAAACGTATAGCGATGGGAAAGTCTGCTATTAGGGACCTCTCCAGGGTACTGAAGAGCAATGGTGTCACTCTGGAGACTAAGGTGCGTCTGATACAAGCTATGGTCTTTGCAATCACTTGTTACACATCAGAGAGTTAGACAATGACTAAGGAGGATAGAAGGAGAATTGATGCTTTTGAGCTGTGGTGCTTGAGAAGAGTATTGAATGTACCCTGGACTGCCAAGAAAACAAATAGATTCATCCTGGAGAGGGTTAAACCAGGATGCTCGTTGGATGCAAGGATTCTGAGGCTTCGTCTGACATACTTTGGACATGTTGTAGGGAGGGAGAGGTCCTTGGGGAGGGACATCATGCCTGGGAGGGTGGAGGGACATCGCAGAAGGGGAAGACCATCTATGAGGTGGATTGATTCAGTGACTGGGGTAATCAGGACGGGTGTGTCAGAGGCAGTGAGATTGGCACAAGATAGAGCAGGGCTTAGGGCTGTTGTGCATAGGGTTGCTATGAGTTGCAAGCGACTCGACGGCACATAACTACAACAACAAAAACATATGACTAAAAAAAGGAAACAGAATTCTGAGGCCAAGTAGCTAGTTTAGCAGGCTGAAGAAAAGTGATGTCAGTTTTATAACTATATAACTATGGTTAATTCTGGACTTATTAATACCAACCACCCCATCAAATCCATCTCATTTGAGGTCTTCCTCTTCCATGCTTCCCGTCTACCTTTCCAAGAATGATGTTCTTCCCCAGAGACAGGTCCCTCCTGGCCACATGCCCAAAATATATGAGATGGAACTTCAAAATCCTCCAAGAAGCAGCTTGAGTTCACCTTCTCCAGGATAAAACTGTTTGTTGTCTTGGCAGGCCATGGCATGTTCAATACTTTTCTCCAGCACCACAACTCAAAGGCATTGATCCTTCTTCTGCCATCTTTAGTCATTGTCTGTCTCTCTAATACATAACAAGTTACTGTGAAGAGCATGGCCTAAATCAGGTGTAAATCAGACTGACATCATTGCTTCTCAGTACACTGAAGAGGTCTTGGACCACAAATTTTCCTAATGCAATTTGTCTTTTGATTTCTTGACTGCTGGTCCCAAGAATGTTGATTGTGGAGCTGAACAAGCTGAAATTGTTATCAATCAATCTCCTCTCCATTTATCATGGAACTGGCAGGTTTTCCAGTGGTGAGAATCTTTGTTTTCTTTCCGTCCACACTGAAGACTGCAGTCCTTGACCTTCTGTAGAGAATACTTCAGATCTTCCTCAGTTTCAGCAAGGAAGGTGTGTCATCTGCGTAATATAGGTTGTTGATGAATTTTCCTTCAATCCTAATACCATATTCCTCTTCATAAAATCAAGCCTTTTGAATGATCTGTTCTGCATATAGATTTAAAAAGTTATGGAGACATGATGCATTTCACCTCCTTGGTCCAAGTACAGGTTTTGCATGAGTACAATCAAGTCTTCTGGGATTCCCACTCTTCTCAAGCTTAGCCACAATTTGTTTTGATCCTCACAGTCAAACGCCTTTGCACAGTCAATGAAACACAGATAGTCATTCCTCTGGAACTCTCTGCTTTCAGCCAAGATGGAGAAAATACTGAAATCATTAACAAACTTATCTTGTTCAGTCTATAATCAACAATCCTGGTACCAGCGGTAGGAAATAAAAAGACAAGATATATTGGGAAAGTGTGCTGTCAGGGACTTTTCCAGAGTGCTATAAAGCTTCAATATCAGTCTAGAGAGTAAAGTACACATGATCTAAGCCATGGTCTTCTCAATTACTTGCTATGCATCTGAGAACTGGACAATGACTAAGGATGATAAAAGAAGAACCTATACCTTTGAATTGTGGTGTTGGAGAGGAGTTTTGAACATACATTCCTAAGAGAACAAACATATCTGTTGGGAGAGGTTGAAACCAAGCTATCTTAAAGGCAAGGATTTTGAAACCCTATCTCACATACTTTGGCCATGTTGCCAGGAGGAATCAGTCCATAGAGAAGACTTCATGCTCAGAAGCGTAGAGGGTCAGCCCAGGAGAGGAAGACCCTGGATGAGATGGATTGACACAGTGACTGTGGAAATGGGGGCAGGTTTGTCAGTAATGGTGAGATAGGGCAGAGTGCAGACTTTTGTTCAAAGGGTAGATATGTGTCATAGTCAACTCTACGACACATAACAACAGCAAATGTTGGTATTCACAATGTCATATTGAAACCTCACTCTACCCTCCCTTTCCTTTGTAGCTGGATTACTCCCTAGATGTAATCACCAGTGAACTCCTTAACTTTGGGTTCTTCTTCCTTTTAGAGATTCTGGTGGCCTAGTGGTAAGAAGTTGTGCTGCAGTACCAAAGGCATGGGGTTTGAATCCATTAGCTGTTTTGCTGAAGAAGGACGCACAATCTCTTCCTATCAGATTAACTGCCTCTGAAAAACCCACTGAAGGGTCAGCTATAAGTTGGTTGGCTTACAACATCTGGAATCTCCTGTGAGTAACAATAGTAACATAGGAGACCAGGCTTTTGTAAATGCAAATAAAGGAAAAATGTTTGTTACAGAAATTACTTCACAAAGGGAGACATAGGAGGGGCTAGACACTGTTAGTCCATGACTCGTTGAATAAAGGAGGATAAGATCCTTTTAAATACTTTGGAGATAGAGAAAGAATATCATGTATATTCACGAGAGGGTTGGATTTTAAGCATTAACTCATCAAAAGAAAAAGACTGACTTGTAGTCATGAAAGGAGGAGGGATCATCTGGGATTGGCCCATGTGGGAGGGAATAGGATAATTAAGCACATTTGCAATTGTTCTTTCAAGAGGTTTGCCACTAGCAGTACTTTCTGAGTCTGTGGGGTGCAGACCCTGATGATCAAGAAGCCTTTGAGTATGTGTAATTCAGTGACATGTGCGTATGGCTTTAAAGATGACTGTTTTCAGGTGAGTTACCTACTTACTACAGGTGAGTTACCTACTTACTACAGAAAACAAAGTGGCTACACTCCAGGACTGGCTATTCAATTGTTACTTTCATTTTTTTGGGGGGGTGGGGTGGGATGTAGTCATCAGGGAACATACCCTTTCAATATGGCTGCTTTCTAGGTCATACAGGACTTATTTACTTTACCTGAAATTTCTTAGCAGAGTTAAAGTTAGTTAAGAGGTAACATGTGGAGGAGCTCAGGCTACTCATTTAGGGTCTGTTGTTAAGTTTTGTAATGCATGAATGAGCTAAATTCTGGCTTTCCTGCTCTGAGCCATTTTAAGATAAAATATATTTTAATCTTAAAGATGTACAGGCTTTGAAACTTTATGCATCAGTTCTATCTTGCCCTAGAGAGTCACTTTGAGTTGAAATCAACCTGTCAGCAACAAGTTTTCTGGAATCTTTACATAGTCTGATGGTGAGGTGCTTAAGCACTGGGATGCTAGCTGTTCAAATGCTACAAAGCAATTCTACTGTGACCCAGAGAATTGCCATGAGTCAGAATAGAGTAGACATTAGCTAACAGTGATAAGAGTAGGCTGTGTTTTGGATGCCTTATCATCTTTGAGTTTGGATGCATCAGAAAGAACAATAACTAAAAAAAGGACACCTTGGGAAGTAAAAAGAGAGACAGTGAACAGAGAAACACTCAATGAGATAGAGTGACACAAGAGCCAGAAGAATAGTCCTTAATGTCTCAATGATCGTGAAGATGCCACTGCACAGGGCAACGTGTCTTTCCATTATGCATGAGATTTCTATGAGTCAGAGATGCCTGAAAGGCAAAAAAAGCAACAGACAGTAACAGATTTTCTAGCTCTCGCAAATGACCTTTGGCCTTCATTGGTTCTTTCCCTTCTCAAAAGTAGAATTTCTATTTCTGGCAGCACCTGTTCAAGCAAATAGTTACAGACTGAGTGTGCTAAACCTCATTCCCTTCAAATTACTTAATCTTTCTAAAAGACGATACATTAGAATGAAATTGTTAGCAGAAATAATAAGCTTTCAGCATTAATTGGGGGAAATACTTGCCCTCCAATTACACAGTGTGGGCATTGACTTACTTTGCCTATATATGAGATGCTCTGTCCATTTCCTTGCATCATCTTTACATATAGTTCACAAAGATATTGAAAAGTAAACCTATGCTCACAAATGGAAAAATATGGAATAGATTTAGCTGATGCATAATGAAATCGGGTCTTATTTATCCAGGCTAATAGTATTCTACTTAACAAGGGTGAAAAGTGAGAGCCTGTGAAAGGCTCAGTCAACACAGGGGGTTCTAAAATAGACTGACCTCTGCATATGTGAGAGACTCACTGAGCGGTGAGGGGGATGCGGAAGGGGCTTCTGCCCTCAGCTGCCTTCTTCCAGAGTCTGTAATGAAGCTCAGAGGAGCTCACTCTGCACAACAATTGAGCTATGTCTCTTCCAGTACTAATTCCTACGAATCTCTGAAAGGTAGCTGGGGAAGCAATTAGAGAAAAAGAATTTTTTTTTCAGAGTCTTATTGCTTTTTGTATAGAACCAGGGTTTTGTTGCTGTTGTTATTTTTTTTTCCCCAGCAGAAGACCAAAAGAAACAAAACAGTCCAGACAAAAACATCAAATACTGCCTTTGAATTGTCAGTGGGGTGGGGGAAATGTATAGATGAAAGCATGCACACGCACACAAACACACACGCACCCCCCCATATATATTTCAAATGATATTTGCTCAAGAAGATGTTTTATCTTTTCCCATGCCATGTTTATTCATTTTAATATAGCAAATACTAACTAGGTTCTCTGTGCAAAATAGAGTTACAGACTCTGCTGTTACAAGTGTTATAAGAAAAGAAATTTGTCTTGCATTTCAGGAGTTCAAAATCTAATGGAGAAAAGAGCCATAGATAATAATCCCTGAAGTAGGGATTCAGCAAAGATTCACAGGAATAATGATAACAATTACTAGAAATGCCTTTTTAAACTTACGTCTACTTAGTACCACATCTTTTTAACCAATTTTGCAGGACCTGTTTCCACACCGAGTTCTATCAGCTTTGCATCAAGGCAATCTGAGAATGCCTAATCTTGGTCTGTATTAGAAAAGTTACCTCAGTAAGTCAGTGTAGCATGCAGTCCATATGTAATAATAGCTCAGTGTGGATTATATCAAGAGATCTCTAGAGCTAGATTGTTATTATTGTTCTGTGCCATCATATTTGAACCAACTCATAGCTGACCCTCCAGCAGGTTTTCAGAGGCAATAAACCACAAAGTAGGAGATTGCCTATCTTTCTCTCATAGAGCAACTGGTGGCTTTGAACCATCATCATTGGGTTAGCAACACAATTCCTTACCCACTAGGCTACCAGAAAAGAAGGTATTATTCTCATCTTACAAATGAGGAAACATGCTTAAGAAATTCAGTAAGTTTCCCCAGATCATACTGTTAGTGACATTACTAAGTTGTAAAAGCAGGCTTGTTTAATGTAAAAGCGCAGACTCTCAAAGGAACAGCAAAAAGCTTAAAGCTGTATGTTTAGTGTGATGTGCATTGGTGTGCCTCATCACCAATTATTCCAACGTCCAGTTAGTGTTTACTTCAGATATATATATAACCAGGTCTTGACCCATGAAAATATAGCATTTCTTAGATTACATTGATTCTTTCACAGATGCTCACATGACTTGAGATACTTCCTATAAAGGCCAATAACTGCTTAACTTTAGAGTGCTTGGAATTCAGTTCTGGAACTATTTCTCCATCTGTATTCCCTCACCAATTCAGCTTCAAATATTTATAAACCACTTCCCCCTAAAAGTTTATGTCCAGCTTTCCTCAGAGCTCTAGACTTGAATGCATCAACTACCTCTTGGATATTGGTATGTGGGTGTCTAACACAGAGATTTCTTCTTTCTCATGGTAGTTATAATAATTATGCAGATGATAAAAGTGGAGAAGACTCGAAGCACTTATTTCAGAAGATCAAAGACTACAGCCTTTATATGGAATCTATCTATCTATCTATCATCTATCTCTATCTCTCTCTCTATCTCTATCATCTCTATCTCTATCTCTATCATCATCTCTATCTCTATCTATATAATCTATATCTATCTATCTATCTATCTATCTATCTATCTATCTATCTATCTCAATGTCAAGAAAACAAAACTTTTCTACTGGACTGGTGTTAGTTGTTATTGTTGTTAGGTGTCATCAAGTTGAGTATGACTCATAGTGCCCTATAAACAACCAAACTGAACACTCTATCCTGTGTCATCCCCACAATCTCTGCCATACTCAAGACCTTGCTGCAATCACCATGTCAACCCACCTAGTTGAGGGTTTTCTTCTCCTATGCTGCCCTTCCACCTCACCAAGCATCATACCCCTCTCCAAGGAATAAACTCTCTTAACAACATGCTCAAGGTATGTGAGTCAAAGCTTCATCATCTTTGCCTCCAAGGAGCACTCTGGCTGCAGCATCTCCAAGGCATATTGATTGCGATAGGCAACCTTATAATAGATGCAGAAAAGATTGAAACTGTGAACAACTTCATCTTACTTGGATCCACAGTCAACACTCTTGGTACTAACAGTCAGGAGATCAGGAGTCATACTGCACTGGGAAAATCTGCAGTCAGAGAACTCTCTAAATTATTGTGGAGCAATGATATCAGTTTGAAAACTAAGGCATGCCTTATTCAGCCCATACTCTTCAATCACAAACCAGGCACCTGAGAGCTGGATAATGAACAGGAGTGACAAAATAAGAATTGATGCCTTTGAGATGCAGTGTTGGAGAAGATTACTGAATGGACTACCAAAAGAACAAACAGATATATCTTGGAGAAAGTGCAACCAGAGTGATCCTTGGAAGCAAATATGATAAAGCTTCCTCTCACAGACTTTAATCATACTGCTAGGAGAGGTTATTCCTTGGATAAGGACATTATGATTGCAAAAGTGGAGGGCCAGCTAAAGAGAGGAAGAACCTCCACCAGGTGTATTGACACAGTGACTGTAGCAATGGGTCCAAACATGTCAGAGATAATGAGGATGGCACAGTGTAGGACAGGGTTCAAGGTCTATTCTTCATAGGGTAGCCATGGTAGTACCCAAAGGCACCTACCAACAACAACATGTTAGATATTACTAATTCCAATATTTAAGCTACTCAGCTCCAAACATTTTTTTTTTGCTTTTTCCCTTTTGCACATGTCAGTTTGCTCTGTTTTGAAAGAATAAGCTGAATTTGACAATGACTCTGCCCTCTGCAACCATCACACCAGTTCAAGTCACTGCATCTTCTGCCTCGATCATTACTCAACTATTTCTCAATACTCCTACAGCCTTCTTCCTACCTCCTCTTATTATAGTATTTATCTTCAGTACTTTTTCTTAAGCTTTGCAAAATGCTCCTGTCACTCAGACAGACTGGGGTGGTTATGAAGGTGAGGTTTGATGGCTGTGTATATCCATCTCAAGCATTTTAATTAGGCCTTTGGAGCAAGGTAGTTTTCAATATTGTTGAAATGTTCTAGAATATTACAGAGCAATATGTTGAACAATATCTATTATAGGGAAGAGGGAAAATGTATACTTTTATTGAGCTAATCTCCTGAGAGGTCAAGTCATTACTTGGTACAAGTTTTTATGCCTTACTTATAACCCAAACTACTTGATAGAAGGAGCCATCTTCAGGTCAGGAGTCAAGCGAGCCAGTATTAGTTCTGCCTAATTAACTTTTTATCTTAGCTAAGTAATTTATATTTCCAAGTTATTAATCTCCTTAGGTAAAATGCAATAAATAATGCCTACTTACACAACTCATAGAAACGGACTCCTGGCAGTGAAGTGCATTACTTTGTTAGGCTACTAACAAAAAAAGACAATGGTTCAAATCTGTCAGCTACCCTAGAGGAGAAAGACAAGGTAGTCTTCTCATGTTAAGATTCACAGCTTCAGAAATTCAACAGAAGGTCATCTTAAGTTAGAATCAATTCAAAGGCAGTAGCTTTGGGGTCTTTTTGACATCTTCACAAAACTATTGTTATTAAATAATATAATTTACAAATGATAGATCCTTAAATGGCTCTGATAAAATCCTATTAAAAAGGGATGAGAACTTTCCCCTTCCCTAAATAGTATATAACACTTATAAAGCTTGTGCAGGGACATAATACCCCTCTTTCCGCCCCACCCCCACCCCGTTGGAAATAAACTTCACATTTTTTCTCTCTTTCTTAAAGGATTCTATGACCCAAGAATAATCTTCTGGTGGAGGTGGTCGGTAAATGATAAAGTACTATTCAAATAAAAATGATAGACTGTTAGTATCATCGATTGGACTCCTTAAATCATTCTCAATGACTGTTGTGTATAGGACAGAGAATCTTTAGTTAGAAATTGTGAATTTGACCTCTAAAAAACAGCAATGAATCAACAACTTCTGTGTGTCTTTAGCTGACTAGCAAAGCTAGTAAATATGTTTTCATAGAAAAAAGTTCCAGGATCCGTAGTGCAATAATTCTGATGTGGGTCTAGTTGAGATGAACTTTTAAGATTCTTGAAGGCGGGTGAGTTAATTAAGGCGTCTGAATAGACCCCCTTGTTCTCCGAATGCAGAAGGAAACTTTTTCTGTAATAAAGTTTGTTTGTTTGTTTAGTCCTTCCTTCCTTCTCCGTTATTTTTTAAATGCCCAGCAGGCCTTGCACAGCACTACCTTGACATCAGTGCCTTGAGCATACATGTCCTTCCAGCTTGGAGAGGCAACACCCGGGTCCCAGGTGATCAGTGCAGACTGGGAGTGTGAGATCTGTCTGAGAGCCCCAGCTAGACTATTAAAATCACTCGGTGACCCTCTGCCAGTCATTTAACCTGCTGTGCTGCTATTTGCTCATCTGTAAAATTGCTCTCCCTTTGGTACTCGTTGTGAGGATAAAAGAAAATAATAGGTGGCAAAGTGCACAGAATGGTAAAAGTCTAATACTAAATCAAAGTATTATCATTTTAGAAGTTTATCCCTGAGTAGTGCTGACACTGACATACAGAAGTTAAAGCTGCAATTAGGGACCTGCTTCATCTTTAATCCACCAATAATAAAGCGTTCTCCAAGCGGTGACCCAATTTTCAGGTGCCCTATGGTTATTTGCAACTTTTTCTTCTTATTCTTGGTATAAGTAGTGTGACTCAGGGATTTTGAGGACAATTCCAATATCAACTATTGTAAAGTATTGTTTCTTTAATAATGGATGAGAAAACTATTTAAGTAAAGCCACTAGAAGTCTTTCTAATGGACATAGACATGTGTAATGGCTTTCTTTAGCTCAACAAATGTTGACTGATGCCTGCTTTATGCCAGAACCTTGGGACAGAGATGTGAGGATGCTTGTAGTCCTGTAAGGGACTGTAAGACATGCAGTGTGTGTAGCAGTTATCTTTAAGTGAGGACACACTGTGCTTACCAGTTGCCAGCAAGGTGATTCTGATTCACATCTGTTAGAGTAAAACTGTGTCCCATAGGGTTTTCAATAGCAGATTTTTCAAAAGTACAGCACATTACTATTTAGACCACTCAGGGACATCTAGCACAGTGCTAGCACTTTTCATATAGACTCCTAGCCTCTCATTTTATAATTACATAGGTAATTTCATTTCCGTGTTTTAGGTTGGGCACTTGGATTTCTGTTTGAAGAGAGTCACATGGGTCACAATATTGAAAGATGCTATGGTCATTGTATTGAATGACCCAGAATGCACCAAAAGAAGATGGAGGGAATACACAGAATCACTGTACCAGAAAGAACTTACTGACACTGAACAATTTCAGGAAATATCATATGACCAGGAACCAATAAATAAATAAATAAAGGGAGAAGTCGAAGCTGCATTAAAGGCATTGGAAAAAATAAGGCCCCAGAAATCCATGGGATATTACTGACTTATTTCAATTAACAGATGCAGCCTTGAATGTACTCATCAGTCTTTGCCAGGAAATTTGGAGGATGGCTGGCCAATGGATTGGAAGAGATCCATATTTGTTCCTATTCCCATGAAAAGTGATCTAACTGAATGCAGAAATGATCAAACAATTTTATTACTATCAGATGCATGCAAAATACTGCTGAAGATCATTTAAAAATGACTAGCACAGTACATAGATATAGAACTACCAGAAATTCAGGCAGGATTTAGAATGTCATTGCTGATGTCAGATGGATCCTGGCTGAAAGTAAGAAATACCAGAAGAATGTCTATTTGTGCTTTATTGACTATGCAAAGGCATTTGACTGTGGATCATAAAAAAGTTGCTGCTGACATTGAGAAGAATGGGAGTCTCCGTAGTGCAAGCAGAGCAGGGGAATACTGCACCATTTATAATTAAGAAGGGAGTGTGTGGGTTTGTATTCTCTTTCCATATCTATCTAATCTATATGCTGAGCAAATTATTTGAGGATCTGGACTCTGTGAAGTGGAATGAAGCATCAGGATTGGAAGGAGACTCATCAATAACCTGCATTATGCAGATGACACAACCTTGCTTGCAGAAAGTGAAGAGGACTTGAAGCACTTATTGCAGAAGATCAAGGAACATAGCCTTTGTATGGATTGCATCTCAATGTCAAGAAAACCAAGATTCTTACCACTGGCCCAGTAGGCAACATCATGGTGGATGGAGAAGAGAGTGAAACTATCAACAACTTCAACTTACTTGGATCCACAATTAACACCTTTGGTACTAGCATCCAGGCAATAAAGAGACACATTGCTCAATCTGGACTTAAGGGCTTCTCCAAATTATTGAGGAATAATGATGTCAGTTTGAGGACTAAGGTGTGTCTGATTCAGGCCATGGTCTTTCTGATCACTTGCTATACATCTCAGAGCTGGAAATTGAATAAGGATGACAGATGAAGAATTGATGCCTTTGAGCTGTGGTGTTAGGGAAGAGCACTGAACATCCCATGAATACCCAAAAGAACAAACAAATATGTCTTGGAGAGAGTACAGCCAGAGTGCTCTGTGGAGGCAAGAAAGATGAGGCTTCCTTTGGGCATGTTGGTAGGAGGGACTCTTCCTTGAAGAAGGACATTATGCTGGGAAGAGTGGAGGGTCGGAGAAGGAGAGGAAGACCTTCAACCAGGTGGACTAAAAACGTGACTGTTGCAATGGGCTCTAGTGTGTCAGGAAGTGTGAAGATGGCATAGGATAGGATGGGGTTCAGATCTCTTGTTCATAAGGTCACTATGAGTCATACTCGACTCGATGGCACCTAACAACAACAATAACAACAAATCACATGGGAGCAGATTGCCCATCATTATTTCAGGAAGTTACTGATAGATTCAAACCATCTGAGAAATGCCACCATTGGGCGAGGAGTACAACTCATTATGAACTAGTTCTATGCAACCAGAGCTCCCCTTATCAGCATTGATCATGTTATGTATCATTGGGAAGGACTGGCTCATGGCTGCCCCTCCAGCAGGTTTTCAGAGGCAATTCTCCAGTGTAGCAGCTGTTAGATTCAAACCACATACCTTTGGGTTGGCAGTGCAGCTCCTTACCACTAAGACATCAGAGCTCCCTGTTGCTTACCTGTTGGAACAGACCAATAGCTCACCCTCCAGTGGGTGTACAGAGGCAGTAAATCAATCCCACAGAAGGAGATTGCCCTCCTTCTCCCCTATGGAACAGCTGTGGGTTTCAAATCACATGCCTTTGAGATTGTAGTGCAGCTTCTTAGTAGGTACTCATTAGTTTGCTCTGACAAAGGGAGAAAGATGAGTCCTCTCTCCCTATGTGATTGACTGCCTCGGAAAACCCACTGGGCAGTCAGCTGTGAGTCAGTTTTGACTCGATGATACATAATAACAACATTCTAACAAAATAATAAGCATAAGACTGTCAGTTCTGTTTGCACTTAACATTACTTCCCCCCTCAACTAGTTTATTTACAAAATTCAAATAAATTGTTTTCAAGAACAAATTCTTTAAATTTCCCTCACCCCCCACCCATCAAATTGTACAACTCAATGATTAATTCCCCTTCCCCCCTGCATATCCTCATCCTTCTGCTCCCAACCTCTCCCACCCCGCCTGGATCCTTATACTCATTCTACAATAATGATCTTTTACAATATTTATCCTTGTGGGACTGAGTTAGTTCACTCAGGATAATACTCCCCAGTCCCTCCTAAGTTAGGTAATAATTTACAAAATCATTGCTCCTGCGTGCTGCATAGTATTCCATTATGTGAATGTATCATAATTTCTCAATCCATTCGACTGGTTAAACATATGGGCTGTTTCCACGTTCTTGTGATGGTGACTAATGCTGCTATGGATATTGGTGTTTAAATCTCAGTTTGTGCTCCAGCTCTCATTTTCTCAAGGTATATTCCAAACAGTGGAATAGCTGAATGCAATTTATATGTTCAGTTTTTTGAGGAAGTGCCAAACTGTCTTCCAGAATGGCTGTATCATTTTCCAATCCCACTAACAATGTTTAAGAGTGCCCTGTTATACTTTGCCTCTGTTACTGGAGTGAGATGGTACCTCATTGTGGTTTTGATTTGCATCTCTCTTATTGCCAGTGATTTGGAGCATTTCTTCATGTGTCTGTTTGCCATTTGAATATCTTCCTCTGTGAAAATCCTTTCCATGTCTTTTGCCCATTTTGTAATTGGGTTATCAGTCTTTTTCTTGTAGAGGCCCAAGAGTATTTTGAAACTTTTGTTCAAAGATTTCTGCAAGACACAATAGAAGACCTAAAGAAATGAAAAAATGTGCCCTGTTTATGGATAGGAAGATTCAATATTATGAAAATGATAATCCTACCAAACAATCTGCATGTTCAATGCAATCCCAATCCATATACCAAATTCATTTTTCAAGGAGATTGAAAGAGAACTTATAAATTCATCTGTAGAGGCAAGATACCCTGAATAAGCAAAACACTTCTGAGAAAAAAAAATTAGGTTGGAGGCATAGCACTCCCTGACCTCAAAACCTACTACGGGTGGGGGTGGAAGGACAGGCAGGGGTGGGCAGGGAGGAACTTGTGTAACAATGGATGAATGGGGGGGAAAGTAAATGGAAAGAATATGCTGTAAAAAAGAAACAAAAACACTCCAAAAAACCAAAACCAAAACCAAACCAAAAAACCCCCAACCTACTACACAGCAGTAGGAACCAAAACAGCATGATATTGGTACAATGACAGTCACATAGGTCAATGGAACAGAATTGAGAACCCAGAATTGAGAAGCTATCTATAGTCAACTCATATTTGACAAGGAAGTCAAAGCTATCAAATAGGGAAATGATAACCTCTTCAACAAATGGTGCTGGCAAGACTGGACTTCCACCTGAAGAAAGCTGAAATAGGATCCACATCTTACACTATAGACAAAATCAACTCAAAGTGGATCAGAAACCTGTGTGTAAAGCCCAAAACCATAAAGTTCCTAAGAGACAAATTGAGATCAATCTTAGAAGCGCTAGTCCAAGGTATAAAGAGACTGCCAGATACAACCAGAAATGCACAATCTGAAGAGGATAAAATTGAAGCATGGGACCTTCTAAAGATTAAATGCATGTATGCATCAAACACTTTTTCCAACAGGGTGAAAAGAAAACCTACAGACTGGGAACAAACATTTGATAATACCATCTCAGACAAGAGTCTTAACAATACTTTTTATAGTGACATAATGTGCATTTCTTTTGTTACAAGATAGATTAAAGTGAGATTATTTTTCTTCTTTCACTTATATAGGCCATTTTAACTTTTTTCCATCACAAATTGTCAATTATTCTTCTTTGTGTGTGTGTACTCATTATTTATACTCACTTCTGTGGGTTTGATTCTGACTCACAGAGACCTTTCAACAAATTTCTGAGGTTATGAATCCTTATGGAAGGAACTGCATATGTTTCTACCATAGTATATTCAAATAGCTGATCTTTTGGTTAACATACTAACATTTTATGGTCTCTGCATTAGAATGGTCTCTTTTATACACCCACACCCACACACAGACACACACACACACACACAGACACACACACACACACACACACACACACACACACACACATTGTTTTTATGGTGCTGATTTCCATTGAGTGGAGCACAACTCATAACAATTCTATGAACAAAAGACCTGACGCATTTCCATAGCTATCATCATTTCTCCAAGTTCATAGTTTCCAGAGGCATGTGGTTTAAGAACTGGATGCCTGTCTATAAAGTTATTTGAAATACTATGAGATGGATTGATTCGGTGACTGGGGTAATCGGGATGGGTGTGTCAGAGGCGGTGCGGTTGGCGCAGGATAGAGCAGGGTTTAGGGCTGTTGTGCATAGGGTCGCTATGAGTCTGAGTCGCAAACGACTTGACGGCACATAACAACACAACAACAACCAAAAATATTATAAATATACTAAAATTCTTAATATTTTTTATTTTATGCCTGAAATATTTCTTTTCCTTTATCATTAGCATATCAATTTTAATTTGAGGGGGAATAATTTTATTGTGGAAAATTATAAATTTGTACATGATGTCCTCTATCGATTTTCTTCATAAGCTTTAATGTTACTCTGAGAGACTCTGATTCACACCAAAAAAATATTCATCTTTGCTTTCCTCGACTGAAAAAATTGAACTGTTTACATTGAATTCATTAACCTGGACTGAATGTATAGTTTTCTTGTGGGTGTTTAAAGGAAACCAAACTTTCTCTGGTAATCTGAACATTTTTAATACATTGGAGGTGGTGGAGCTTGGGAAAACCTAATAAAAACAGATTTTTCAAATACCATTATTTCTGCTGTTTCTGTAAAAGGAATGTATGCAAAGAATGTGTAAATGTTATGACCCCCAGGGATCTTTCAGGAGAGAATATTTCTTTAATGTCTTAATGCTTCAAAGGACCTGGGAACAAAGAAGGTTTTTCTCTTTCTATTGACCTATTATTTTTGCATAATAATCTCCGATGTCACAGACAAGTGAGATGACTTATTCTGGCAACAGAAAACAGAACTGGGGCAGATGGGTGAAAAGTCATGCAGAGAGGTATTACGGCTCCAAAAAAGGAAACTGATGCAGCATGGAATCATTGTCCTGACTTTCTAGTGCAAGTCTTCATTCAGAGGGTGTTTGGCCCTAGAGAGATGGATGGCTCTATTAGAATGTTCCTTCAGGAGTGATAACAGTCAGGCACCCTCTTATCAGGAGTCTGGGGTGGGAACAATATCTTTCAGGTAAATAATTTGAATCCCCACTCTTCAAGTTATTATTATATATTCAAAAGCTAGGGACTTCAAAGAGTCAATTTATTTTGCTCACCAATTTGTGGTTTAGGAATCAAGGTCTTGGCTAGGTAATTTTGACTAGGGGTCTTTTGTGATGCTGCACTTAGATGGTGTCATTTGACGATTCCATTGGGTTACAGTCCTACAGAGCTCATTCTCTTGGCTGGTGGTGAACTCCAGTTGTACACTCTGAGTTCAGTTGAGGCTGATGATGTGATTTCCTGTCAGTAGCTTCTCAAGTATGTCTCAGGGTAAACAAATTCTTCCGTGGCACCTGGCTTCCTCTAAAGCAGATAGAACCAGGATGAAATAGAATTTAATTCTGATCTATTTACATCTATCAGACTTTGTTGGCCAACCACCCTGACTCCAGAAAAAAGAAAATGCACACTTCACATGCTATTGAGAGAAATAACAAAAATTTAGATGATTATTCAAAATTATCATTCACATATTTTGCAACTGTCATACATTCCCACGTGATTCCTGCTAGGCTACCTCCCTTTAACCTGTGCTTCATGTTTCTTGATTTCTTATTTTTGTGACTGTCCTCTGCTGTATTTCAATGCAAAGATGAATTTGGAAGAACAAAGACGTAGGGGGGGGGCATATGAATATGAACTCTGAGAGCTGTGCTTTGGGAATTTTGAGCAACCAATTGAATCATTTTTAATTTCAATTTTGAACTGAGTTACATCAAGCATGTAATAAATCATCATTGGCCCTAACTTCATTAGGTGTTCATTCAGTCCCAAATTCTAGCCTAGTTAAGAAGGAAAAAAACAAACAAACAAAAACCCCAAACCAATTGCCACTGAGTCATTTCTGACTCACATTGACTTGGAAGGGTTTTCTTGGAAGGTGCCATGGTAGTGCACTATGTAAAGTATCAGACTGCTGACTGATTGGTCCCTGGTTCAAACATTCCAGGAACTCTGTAGGAAAAAGATGGGAAGTCTTCCCTCATGAAGATTTATAGCTGTGGAAACTGATGGAGGATAGCAATGAATCAGAACTAACTCAATGACTGGATTTGAGGTTTGATTTTGATAATCTATATGGATGCAGATAGCCAGGTCTTTCTTTTGTGGTACTGCTGGTGGGTTGATGTGTTGTTAAGTGTGGTTGAGTGGAGTATGATTCTAAGGAAGAGCCAACCTGAACCTGCTCGATTCTGTGCAATCCTCATCATCTCTGACACACTCGAATCCTTTGCTGAAGTCACTGTGTGACTCCATCTCATTGAAGGTCTTCCTCTTCTTCACTGACCTTCCATCTTTCCAAGCATGATGACCCTTTCCAAAGAATAGCCTTGCCTAGCTAGAAGTCTAAAGTATGAAAGACGAAGCTTTGCCATCTTTGCTTTCAAGAAGCACTCTGGCTGCACTTTTTATAAGGCATATCTGTTTGTTCTTTTGACAGTCGATGGTATAATCAGCTTTCTTCTCCAACACCAAAACTCAAAGGCATCTTTTGTCATCTTTATTCATTGCCCAGCTCTCTGATACATAGCAGATGGTTGAGAAGACTATGGCCTGAATCAGGTGCCCCTCAGATTTCACACTTAAATTATTGCTCCTCTGCATTCTGGAAAGATTCCTGACAGTGGACTTGTCCAATGCAATTTGTCTCCTAATTTCCTCACTGCTGGTACCAAGGCTGTTGATTGTTTGATCCATTGACAGCTTCAGTCTTTTCTCCATCTATCATAATGTTGACTGTTGGTCTTGTGGTAAAGACATTTGTTTTCTTTATGTTAAGATACAATCCATAAGCAAAAAATTCAACAATTAAAAATTTTTTCTTAAAAAAAAGAGTAATAATAAGAATCCTTAGATCTCTGAAACCTGGAACTGAATTATCAGACAGGCAGCTTTTTTGGGTACATTGGTAGAGTTGTGTTTTGCTTTAATTAGCTAACAATGAGCTATGGCCTGGATGGTCTCTGGTTTATAGTCATCCAGCATTTGGTGGGCTGCCTGTGTGCCTTTGTTTAAAAATGAGGTAGGGCCCTCAGGCCTGCATCCCTCAGGCCAAATGTTAATATATTTGGGGATGAACATTCTTTTAAGTGGTACAGCAGTGGTCTGTTTATTTATTGTTCTGAAGTAACTTGGAGTTATTGTGATGCTAAACACTGTGCCATAGGTGTGTCAAACACCGTAATGGTTACCCATCATGGGCTGTGTTTGGTGAAGCTCCCATACTAATTCAGGTTTGGAAGCAGGAGTTGCATCCGCTTTCTAAACTACATGCCTCTAGAAACTCTCTGAACATAGAGAAATGATGATAGTTACAGAACAGGGTTCAGATCTTTTGTTCATAGGGTCACTATGAATTGTACTGTACTAGACACTTAACAACAACAATAGGGCACATTAGGCTGTAGTATCTGACCTTCTGCAGCAAGTGTTCCATATCCTCTTTACTTTTAGCAAGAGAAGTTATGTCATCTGTATAATAAAATAACTTTGTTATTTGTTGTTTTGAGTCTTGCCTCCAGTTCTGAAGAAACATTCTTCTTCATAGAGTTTGGCTCTGTGAATTATTTACTCAGCATATAAAATGAATAAGTATGCAGAAAGGATCCAACCCTGATTGGATTGCACATTCTTCCTGATTTTAAACCATACAGTGCTGACGACTGCTTCTTGGATAGGTACAGATTTCATTAGAGCACAATTAAGTGTTCTGAGATTCCTATTCTTAATATTAGCCATAATTTGTTACGATCCATACAGTAGAATGCTTTCATATAATCAATAAAACAGAAGTAAATGTTCTTCTGGTATTCTCTGATTTCAGTAAGTATTCTTCTGACATCAACAATGGTATCCCTGTGCCGCAACCTCTTCTAAAACCAGCTTGCACTCCTGGTAATTCCCTGTTGAGCACCACCAGTCAAAGACCAGAGGAACTGTGGGAGGACATAAAATATATCATCCATGAAAAGAGCCCAAAGTCATTACAAAGAAAGAAAAGGAAGAATAAAACCCAAAGTGGATGTCAGAAGAGACTTTGAAAATTGCATTAGACCATCAAGAAGCCAAAACAAAAGGAAGAGATGCAGATGTGAGGGAGTTGAACAGAGAATTTCAAAAGACAACTCAAGAAGATAAAGGGAAGCATTTTAATGACATGTGCAGGAAGCTGGAGTCAGAGAATAAAAAGGGAAGAACTACCTAACCGTTTCTCCAACTGAAAGAATTGAAAATCAAATTCAAGCCTCAAGGATGATAGTGGTTAAGCAAAAATTATTTTTATCAGCTTTTAGCTGCGAGACAAGATGCAAATACATTCTTCCAAATTTTCTGAATTTTCCAAATGTTCTAAATTGACCTTCACTGCTGGTCAGACTAAATCTGCTGTCTCTTCATGGATTTGTGGAAGTGATCCTGTGTGTTACTTAGTCTTAGTGCAGCTTTGGCCAGACCCCTGGTTGAGTAGTCTGTGTGAATCAAGAGATAAAGCACTCCTTCCCTGAGTGGAAAAATTCACTAACTGTTCTTGAAAATTCTATACTTTGTTTATATACATGCTATACCATTAGATTAAGCAAAAATGTAATAATTTAAAGGGAAAAGAAAAAGGAATGTAACAATTAGGGTCTTTAGTTCTTTGCAACCTGGAAGCTGAAGTCTCAGGCAGGCAATTCCTGCACTTCTGTCTGACTACATTGGCAGAGTTATGTTTTGCTTTAATTAGGATGCATTTTCAGTAGCAGAAGAGTGTGAATGCACCATCTATTTATTGGTTTATGTCTCCATAACATCACAATAGGTTTAGGGTTCATTTGCAACAACTGCTCTGTAAAACAGTTGCCTTTCTGATTGCTACCTTGCTCTGTGCAGTCTGTCAGGACTCATGGCAGTGGTGGGAGAAAGAGTAAAGTAGTGTAACAGCAGCTGCAGTATTGCCCTGTGCTGAGTCTTCTAAAGGGTGGCCCCCAAGACCACAGGATTTGGCCTAATGAGACAGTATAAACTGGATATGGTGAGTTAAACATTTTTTTTCCTGTCCTACTTTAGAGAGCTTCCTGCTGTTCAAGTTGTTTTTTCTAAAAAAAAAAAAAAAAGTACAAATAGGCTGGGCAGAAATTCTAGCTATGTACATTACAGGTTCAATTAACATTTTGGATGCCTATTTTCTAAACTGAAGCATAGTTTTGCCCAGAGATATGTGGTCATTTTCTAGAGGTAAAGATTTACATTTGTAAGCAAAAATCTTTCTATTTACCCTTTGCTTTTTTAATGCAGTCGTTTGTTCTCATGTCACAGCATACTTGGATACCCTAGCTTGGAGATTATTTTCTATCCTAAGAAGATAGCAAAGCTCTCTGGTATTAGCAAGTTTGCTCCTAACATCAAGATCAACATCAAGGATTTCATATGTACCCCCTGGATCAGTTTCCCAAACAATCTTCTTTGTTTCAGATCTTGATCCTGGAAGATCAAGCCTTGCCTGTGTTTTACTTTTTCTTTCTCCTCCTTATATTTATCATCTACTACCTCTAATATCTCAGTGAGATCCCAGTGATGTAGCTATTGTACTTAACTGAGATTCTAGATGATAATTCACATGTATGGAGAGATTGGGAATGCTTTCCTGCTAGAGTAATGAAGAACCGAGTCAGGTATTTTATCTCCATGAGCTAGAGATTGGGTAAAATTTTGTCTTGGAGAATTCTGTTGTTTTTAGGTGCCATTGAGTTGCCTAAACTCACAGGGACTCTAGGAACAACAGGTCTGAACCTTGCCTTATCCTACACATTCCATCACCTATGACATGCTTGAGCCCATTGGTCCAGTGACTGTGTCAGTCTATTTTGTGGAAATCTTCTTTCACTGACTTTCCATCTGGGGAAGCCTACAGTTCATAAATGTATTCGACACATATTTATTGAGTGCTTAATATGTTCTAGGTACTTGGACATAGCAAGAAGAGGGAACACTTAAAAAGTTCTATGAGGAAAAATTAACCAAGGCAGTATAAGTAAGGTTGCCTACGGTGGACAGTGTTTGGTGGAGTTCCCGAATTAAAACAGGCTTGGAAGCAGGAGTGGCATCCACTTCTGAACTTAGAGAAAAGATGAAAGTCTTCATGTTTAAGACTTTCATTCATAGGGTTGCTATGAGTTGTCTACAGCTTGATGGCACGTAACAATAAAAACAACAAGGCAATTTAGGTGTGCTTTTAAAAAATGTAAATCAATAGTTTTATATAGGCTACATCATGATAGATGGAGAAAGGATTAAAACTGTCAATGATTTAATCTCAGTCAGATCCACAATTAATACTCTCAGTAGATGAGGAGACATTTCTTTGGGCAAACGTCTCAGGGACAACTCCAAAATATTGAAGAGCAATGATGTCAGTTTGAAGACAATGTGTGCCTGATTCAGGCCATGGTCTTTCAATCACTTGCTATGCATCTGAGAGCTGAACAATGAATAAGGATGACAGAAGAAGTGTTGATGCCTTTGAGTTATGGTGTTGGAGAGAGTACTGAATATCCAATGGACAGCCAAAAGAATGAACAGACATGTCTTGGAAAAGGTGGAGCTAGAGTGTTCCTTAGAGGCGAGGATGGCAAAGCTTCATCTCACAGACTTTGAACATGTTGCTAGGAGAGGTTATTCTTTGGAAAGAGATATCATGCTTGGAAAGGTGGAGAGTCAACAAAATAGAGAAAGTACCCAAATGGGATGGATTGACACAGTTATTATAATAGGCTCAAAAGTATCATAGATGATGAGAATGGCACAAGATAGGACAGAATTCAAAGCTGTTCATAAGGTTGCTATGAGTCATATTCTATTTAATAACACTGAACAACAACACAGCAACAATGTGCTGTTGGAGTAAACTCATATTTTAAATATTAAGACTTAATGCACTGTTTTATTTAAGGATACCATATAAAGAAAATTAATTCTCAATACTTTCTTATTTTTCTATTGATTTTAATCTTCATAGCATAAAAGACGTAGCATAGACACAAGGAAACATCTAAATGGAGCTGACGTTTATCTCAGCATTAATATGTGAACACACACGTATACGGATAATTTAAAGCAAGAAAGTATATTGTCTATTGTTCATGGAGTTGCTATTCAACTGGATAGCACTTAACAGCAATACTACATAGTATTATGTATATGTCTACTTTCACTTAAAGTCAAATTCGTAATATATAGTCATACTTTTTGCATGATCGTTCTTATTGATGAATATTATCCTAATATGTGAATGTTGCTGATTGCAGTTGAATCAAGCACGACTCATAGTTACGCTATGAACAAAAGACCTAATGCCTTTCCATAATTGTCATCATTTTCCCAAGTTCATAGAGTTTCCAGAGGCATGTGTTTTAGGAAGTGGATGTCACTCCTGTTTCCAAACTTGTTTTACATCTGGGAGCTCCACCAAACACTGTCTATATTGGGAAGCCATTCTGGTCTTTGATACCCCAATGGCACAAGGTTCAGCATCACAGAAACCCAGGTTACTTCATACTGCACATTGACAAAGAATGATGTACAAAGTGGAAGTGTTCCTTCAGATATAACAGTGCTAGTTTCACTTAGCAGTGTTTAAATGTCATCAAGTCTAATACAACTGAGAGTAAGTTTTTCACAAAAGATCTAAACACTATTCTATTACTAACATCATTTCTGTACAGAACTCTGTTCTATAACTACCATCATTTCTGTACATTTCAAGAGTTTACAGTTCATAGAGTTTCCAGAGGAATTAGTTTTAGGAACTGGATGCCACTGCTGTATTTACTTATTTATCCACTATATTGTTAATAAGCATTTTTAGGATTTTTAATTTTTAAATCACAGTAATAATTTTGTTATGAATATTCTAGAACATATATTTGGTGACCATTTACAGGAGTGCCATCCACTTCCTAAATAACATGCTTCTGGAAACTCCATGAACTTTGAACAATGTCAATAGTTATAGAAAGTCTTCAGGCCTTTTGTTCATAGAGTCACTATAAGTGGTACTCAACTCAACATCAATCAACAATGTTAAGCAAATAACAAGAAATATATTGCTCTGATACATAAATATAATTGCCTAAAGAAAATGTATGAAATGTTGTGGAACATTGGAGAGGGGGGGCCTCTGGTCAGGACTGATAGCGTAGCTCCAGAAAGTGCTTTTAGAATAGTCTAAAAGTATTATATTTTAGGGCATTATTTTTATCGTAGGAGTATGCAATGAGTGGATTATATTTGGGGCTAGGGGGTGGGGTTTGGGGAGG
>NW_006399834.1:1611168-1615435 GCF_000299155.1 Elephantulus edwardii
AACAATGAATGAATGGAATCCCAAAATCTCTGTAGATGTTCATTGAAATGAAAAATAAACAACATAAATTAAAGAAAAAAAAAGAAAGTGCAAGCCTCCCGACGTCCTTTAATATGGGCTAGAGAAAGCTCTCCTGTGCTTGGTCGTACAGGCTTGAGAAAGCTCACCTCCTGGAAAGATGGCTGCTATTAGAATCCACCAGCTATTCTGCAGGAGAGAGATATGTCTTTCCGTGTGACATATTGCACCTGAAAACACCCTGGAGAGTCGGCTATGAGTTGGTTCTGACTCAGGGTACATAACAACAACATGATACCTTCTAATTTAAAGTTAGAAGCTTTAAAATTTCCAATTTCCTGGAAGAGGCTTCAGAAAATGCTTCAATTTGGATGCAAAAGTTACCAAACTTGGGGCAAGTTCACAAGGGTTCACAAACAGATCTAAGAGAGATCTCAGGTGATTTTGAAATCCATTGAAACAGTTTAAAACAGGGTGGAATTACTTGAGGTGGGGGAGAATGTGTGTGCATAGATACCCATAATATGTTTTGAGCACATGTATTTTTTTATATATAAACTTTTTATTTTATACTGGTTTACTTACAGAGTTCATATACATTGCTTTTCACACCAGATCTTTCCCTTTGCCTTTACTCACTCCTCTCTCTACCCATCAAATTATGTGACCCTATGATTAACTCCCTCCCATCTTCACCCCTTTGCTCTCCTTCCCCTCTTTGGATCCTCATACACATTCTACAATAATGGCCTTACACAGTATTTGTACTTAATAGGACTGAATTAGTTCACTCTCATAGTGTTCTCCAGTCCCTTCTATGTTAGGTAGTAATTTATAAAATCATTGCTCCTGCAGTCTGCATAGTATTCCCTCATGTGAATGTACCATAATTTCTCAATCCATTCCCTTGTGGTTGGAACATTTGGGCTGTTTCCATGTTCTTGAGATGGTGAGCTGCTATGAACATTGGTGAACAACTACCGTTTGTGCCTCAGTTCTTATTTTCTCAGGATATATTTCAATGAGTACTCTTTCTGGAAATTGGAAATTTTAAAGCTAGTGACTCAACTTAAAACTTTTGCAAAAAAGCAGACAGGGAAAAACAAACAAACAAACAAAACCCCAACAAGAAAAGATTGTGTTGGTGAAGAGGATGGTTATGTTTTTCATCTGCTAAATGGCGGAGGAGGTCAGTTTCAAATTTCCTATACATATATTCAGCATGCAAACAGAAAACAAAACCAAGCAAGTATTTAAATTGAATTACTGAATAAACTCAGTCTTATAAGGACAAATACTGCACAAAGATCATTATTATAGAAACAGATGGATAACTAGTAAGATTTGTATGAATATCAAAAGAGGGAAGGGGACTGAGAGAAGGGGATTACAGGTTACGGAGTTTAGTGGGTAGGTGAAGGGAGGGGGTGAAGTAATTAGGGAAGATCCAGTGGATCTAAAAAGTGGGGTAATCATGGACATAGATCAATGGTGATTAATTTTGTAAGACACAATTTATGGTAATGATAGTATGAAACACAAAGTGAATGAATAAAGAAAACAAAACCAAAAAAGAGAATGAGTGTTAAAATTTGTGTATGTATAGAAAAGAAAAAATGTTAAACAGTAGAAAGAACATTAATAGAATTTACAGTATAACCGCTATATAAGCATCAATGTAGGCAGTGTTTTACTCTCTACCATATTATTCTCTTTTATTTGAAATATTTTCTCACTTTGAACATTAAAAGAATTTTTAAATTGGAAAAAAAAGAATTCTAAAACAGTTGTTTGCCATGTCAGAACCAATTCCTGGCTGTCCTGCCAAAAGGTTTCCAAGGCTTTAATTGCAAGAGAGATTGCCCATCTTTCTTCCTCACAGTGGCTGGTAAATTTAAACTACTTGCTTCAAGAGTAGCAGTGAAATATCCTATTGTTAGGCCACCAGAGTATGTGTGAAAATACAGGATATAGTCTGTAGGTGGCAAACTCATAATACTCTAATACTCAAACTTCAATTGACAAAATTGTTCAACTAAGAACAGGAAAGTAACAGTAAAGAACCATGCATACAGCCTCATCCAGAGCAATAGATAGCACAGAATTTGATGATATTTCTTTATAGATTTACAGTCTTAACTTAATCACAAAACCTCAATAAAAGTCTGATTCTTTTTACCCTGCCTTTTTTTGAATTGGTTTTTTATTGGTTTGCTTACAAAGTTTATATGCATTGTGGCATTTGTTTTACACTATCCTTCATTCACATTGTGTTTTATACAATTATTATCATTCATTGTTATTGTTATGTGCTGTCGAGTCACCTGTGACTCATAGCGACCCTGTGTACAATAGCCCTAAACCCTGCTCTATCCTGTGTGAATCTCACTGTCTCTGACACACCTACCCCCATTACCCCAGTCACTGAATCAATCCATCTTATCAAGGGTCTTTCTCTCTTGTGCTGTTCTTCCACCTTCCCAAGCATGACGTCCCTCTCTAAGGACTGGTCCCACCTTGCAATATGTCCAAAGTTTGTAAGATGAAGCTTCAGAATCCTTGCCTCCAAGGAGCAGCCTGATCTCACCCTCTCTAGGATGAACCTGTTCTCCTAGCAGCCCATGATGCCTTCAATACTCTTCTCCAGCACCACAGCTCAAAGGCATCAATTATCTCTATTGTCCTTAGACATTGTCCAGCTTTCTGATGCATAGAAAGTATTTGCAAAGACTATGCCTGGATCAGGCACACCTTAGTCTCCAGACTGACATCAGTTCTCTTCAGAACTTTGGAGAGGTCTCTGATGTCAGACTTTTCCAATGCAATTCGTCTTTTAATTTTTTTGGAGACTGATACAATGTTTACTGTGATTTTATAAAATAATTATCACTGAATTATGCCCACTATTACCCCGCCTTTCCAGATCCCCTGAATTTTCCTCTATTTCCTTTAACTCCCTTCCACCCACCAAATTGTGCCACCCATGATTTCCCTTCTGCCCATCTTTACCTCTCTGCTCCCACCATTCCTCACTTGGATCATCATACACATTTTGCTAGTTATCTTTCTATTTCTACAATAATGGTCTTATGTAGTATTTGTCATTATGAGACTGAATTAGTTCACTCAGCATAATGCTCTCCAGTCCTTCACAAGTTAGATAGTAATTTTTGAAATTGTTATTCCTCAGTGCTATGTAGTATTCTAGCATGTGAATTTACCATAAATTCTCTATTCATTCAATAGTGGTTGACGTTTGGACTATTTCCTTGTTATTGCTATGATGAATAATGTTGCTATGAATATTGGTGTACAAATCTCAGTTCTAATTTTCTTGGGGTATATTCCTAGTAGTGGAATAGCTGGGTCATATGAAATTTCGATGTTCAGCTTTTTGAGAAAATACCAAACTGTTTTCCAGAGTGGTTCTATTTTATAATCCTACCAACAGTGTGTCAGAGTTGTCTTCGCATCCTCTCCAACCTTTATTACTCCTTGTTCTGTTAAACCTTGCCACTGCTACTGGGTGAGATGGTATCTGACTGTGGTTTTGACTTTCATCTGTCTTATTGCAAGTGATTTGTGTTTGTTGGCCATCTGAATGAATGCCTTCCTCTGTAAAAAGTCTTTCCATGTTTCCCCCCTCAATTTGTAATTGGTTTATTAGTCCTTTTATTCTGGAGGCCTTGTCAGATTCTGTAACTTTTTTTATGAGACTGCTATCTAAGGTGATATTGCCAAATGTATTTTGCCCCAGTCAGTAGATTTTCTTTTCATCCTGTTGGAAAAAGTTTTTGATGCACACAGAGATTTTAATCTTTAGAAGGTCCCGTTCATCAACCTGATACATATTTTTCTTCTCTATAGATATTTAATTGTCTTAATCCCATTATTAAGGAAAGACTATTTTTCCTCAACTCCACTATGGTGTTTTCTTTATCACAACAGGTATGTGTAGATTTATTAAGTTTGCCATTAGATTTCTCTCAGTAGATAGCACTTTCAAGAAAAAGATATAATATTTTATGTAGGAAGACGTTACTCTAGAAGTTCTTTATATGTGGCTCCCAGACTAGCAACAAAATTTACTTGGGAATGAACGTCTTAGATATGAGAATTCTGTAGCCATCCCAGACTGATTGAGCAAATATCTCTGGGTGTCGGGTTTCCTCTTTTAGTTTTACTAAATCTTCCAAATGATTTTGATGAAAATGAAATTCTTTAAAACACTATTCTTCGGGGGCGGGGG
>NW_006399834.1:1615800-1619392 GCF_000299155.1 Elephantulus edwardii
CCAGCCCTCTCCCCCTGCCCCCAAGTTCACTCCTCTCTTTCAAAAGTAAAAGAAAGACTCCCTCCCTGGTACACAGTCCCCCCGCACCCCTCCCAACGCCCTAAGTTTTTAAGTAGCAATATTTAGAGAAAACAGTTGACTGAAAGGGTTTATAATATTCTGTGTGGTTATTGTTGTTATGTGCCATTAAGTCACTTGCAACTCATAGCGACCCTATGAACAACAATTCTAAACCCAATCCTGTGCCAAGCTTATTGTCTCTGACACACCTACCCCATTACCCCAGTCACTGAGTCAATCCATCTCATCCAAGGTCTTCCTCTCTTGAGGTGTCCCTCCACCCTCCCAAACATGTCTCCAAGCATTAATCCCTTCTTGCAACATGCCCAAAGTATGTCAGGTGAAGCATCAGAATCTTCACCTCCAAGGAGCTACCTTGTCTTCTCACCCTCTCTAGGAAGAGCCTGTTTGTTCTCCTAGCAGTCCATGATATATTCAGTACTCTTCTCCAGCACCACAGTTCAAAGGCATCAATTCATTTTCTATCATCCCCAATCATTATCTAGCATTATGACCCTATAGCAAGAAATTGTGAAGACTATGACCTGGGTCAGGCCTACTACATTCAACAACTATATGATGGGTAAACAGTGAGGAGGGCGTGAAGCAGAGTGAACGTGTTTTGATGATGGAAGATGAAGGAATAAACATGGTGGAGTCTGGGAATATTCTCTGGAATAATTTAAGTCTCTATTTAATAAAATTTGCCTGTTTTTCAAAAGTTTTTCTGGATTCTGGATAATTTCATGATTTTCTTCTAAACTATTTAAGTGAGTGAAGCTGCTTTTCTTGCAACTCTTCTAAAGCTCTTGAATTTCTAGTCATAAGGGAAACTAACCCTTGATAGATGATGCAGCTGCCTTAGATTCTACTCTTCTTTAAGCATGTATAAACCAGCCCATTCTAGAAGTGAGGGCTCTTGCTCACATGTTTATTTCCTTTCTACATAATTGTCTCCTTTGCCTTTTGATAGAAGCAATACTTGAGAAGCAGCCATGTCTTCCTCACTAGAACAGAGTTAATAGATGCCCCAGGAAAGTGTATGAATTGCTGTTTCTTATTCTTCCTATACTATAAATCACATCTTAAGATACGTCATGCCACAACAAAGCCATGCAAAAACCACAAAGAAGCTACTTTCTAGTAGGAAGGCTAGATGATCTGAAAATTGCTTCCAAAATACTTTCAAAGCCTCCATTGTCAAAAATAAGAAAACAAAACAAGAACATCGACATACTCAAGGTTTTTCAATCTATAATCAACTGTTTTTCCCCCAATTGCCAGCATGCCACTCTTTGCCTGAAGAAGGCAGTTGGCAGTCTGCAGGGAAAGAAACCTAGCATATATTAAAATCAACTAAAAGTGCTAGGTTTTTCTTCCCTCACCCAAAGGAAAGGAACACACACACACACACACACACACACACACACACACACACACATCCCATTAGAGATGGGTTGACAGGGTGACTTAAGCAATGGGCTCTGGCTCTAATGTGTCAGAGATGATGAAAACGACATAGGAGAGGGCAGGATTCAGACTGACTGTTCATAGAGTCACTATGAGTCATACTTGACTCAATAACATCTAACAACAACCACTTGAGAGTACCTTCCTCAGAACTAATCTCTCTCAAATACACTATGAACTACTCTTTTGTCTTGAATTTCCAGAAGAATAGGGAAATACTTCCATCTGAAGTATGACAAATGATCTTAAGAAAATTGGTCTGACAGCAGGGGCTTGATTGAATGTACTACTTCCAGTACAATGGGCAATAGTATTATTCTTCTAGGATGTCATTTGCTGTGTTAGCCTTTATGTTGGATTTGGCTCATTGTTGTTGTTTTTACGAACTACCATCCATTCTTGCACTGATCCATGAGCAATTGAAAAAAATTATGATGCTAAATTCTGTCCAAAATGGAAGAGAATTACAAGAGAAAGACTGGTTCAGGACAGGACAGAGTTCAGAACTGCTGCTAATAGTGTCAGTATGGGTCACAGATGACTCAACAGCACATAACAACAACAACAACGACAACAACAACAACCATGTCTTTATTTTGGAGTTATTCCTGTCTTATTTTTTGTTGAGATTAAGATTGGTCTGTGTAATCATCAGCCTATTAGACGTACTTGATTAGGGCAATACCAATTGTATTCATATTTATCTCCATTTCAAATAGAAGTGATTCAACGGTGTGCAGACATTACTAAACAATATCATTAATATCAGACAAAAGTAATTTTTTTCTTAAGATAATTTCAAGAATTCTTGCAACAAGTAAATGTCAGATATGTAAGTCATTTTCAGAAGAAGACATGGAGCAGGAATATTGTTACCATATCAAATGAATTGAGGCAGAAAGAAGAAAATATCAGACAAATGTCATTGTGTTTTATTGACTATGCAAAGGCATCTGACTCTATGGATCATAATAATTTGTGAATAACACTGAGAAGGGTGAAAATTCCAGAACACTTACCTGTGCCCATGTGAAGCCTGCGTATAGAACAAGATACAGTTGTTTAAGGATAATAAGAGAATACTGCATAATTTAAGAGTAAAGAGTAGTGTGTATCAGAGATATAGCCTTTCCTTTAAATCTTTATGCATAGCAAATATCTCTAGAAGCTGGACAATATGAAGAACAACATGGCAGGAGAGTTGAAGTAATACTCATTGCTGAGAGTATTATCAACATGCAGGTGATACAAACTTGCTCCCTGCAAATGAAGAAGACTTAAAGCACTGGATGATTAAAATCAAAGACCATAGCCCTCAGCATGAATTATAACTTGATATAAAGAGAAGAAAATGTCTTGCCTCTGTAACATCCTGTTAAGCAACACCACAGAAAACAGAGAAGATATTGAAAGTGTCAAGAGTTTTGCTTTACTTCAGATTCATAATCAACACCCATAGAAGTAGCAGCCAAGAAATCAAAAGACAAACTATGGCGCAAAACTTGTGAAAAAGACTTCTTTAACATTTAAAAAGTAAAGATGTCACCCTAAGGATACTTCTGACTCAGGACATACTTTCAGTTGCCAAATATGTGTGTAAAAGCTACACAGTGATTAAAGATCAAGGAAGGACTGACACATTTGAATTATGAGTGTTACCAAGAATGTTGAATACAGACATTTCATTGTACGTCACTTTCATGTGCTTCACAGACAACTTTGTGGATTATTTTACAAATGGAGAGTTATGACAACTAGGAGTCAAACAAGTTTCTCAGCATCATTTTCCAGGGGATTGAGATAATTTTGTATCTCTGTGCCAAAGCCTGGCAATTTTTCCAATATTGACAACCTTCCCATGATGCTACTGAACACATGTTGTTGTTGTTGTTGTTGTTGTTATTGTGTGCCATAGAGTTGGAACTGACCCCTACCTGACCCTGCATCTGGTTTTCAGAGGAAGTAATCGCTGGGCTCTATGAGGAGAAATGTGGGGTCAAGATTGGTGGACGATTTATCAACAATCTGCGTTATGCAGATGACACAACCCTGCTTGCTGAAA
>NW_006399834.1:1620122-1640508 GCF_000299155.1 Elephantulus edwardii
CACAAAAGGAGAGAGCCCATCCTCCTCTTGTGGACAGGCTGTTGTCCTCGAACTGTGTCCCTCTGGATTGCAGTACAGCTTCTTGTCACTAGACCACCAGAGCTTAGTAGTCTACAATCTAGTATAAATATGTTGTTGTTATTGTTGTTGTTATGTGTGGTCAAGTCTATTTGGGCTCATAGATATCTGATGAGCAATAGCACTGAACCCTGCTAATCTTTCTATCCTGAGCTAATTTCAATGTCTCTGACACACCTGCCTCCCATTTTACTCCAGTTACTGTATAAATCCATCTCATCCAGGGTCTCCTTTTTTTGTGTGCTGAGATCCTCCGTCCTTTCAAACATGATGTCCTTCTCTAAGGACTGGTCCCTTCTAGCAAAATGCCCAAAGTATATGAAATGGAGATTCAAAACCCTTACCTCCAAGGAGCCACTTGGACTCACCCTCTCCAGGACACACTAGTTTATTTTCTTGGCAGTCCATGGTATGTTCAATACTCTTGTGCGTCACCACAACTTAAAGACGTCAATTCTCCTTGTATTATCTTTAGTTCTTGTTCAGCTCTCTGACACATAGTAAGTAATTGTGAAGACCATTTAACTATTATCTACCCTGGGAAACTAAACTTCCTGTGACTCATTTTAATGTGATATCTGCTTTATCATGGTGCTCTAGAACCAAATTCACAATAAAACTGATTTTTTTTATTAGGTTTTTTTTTTTCCTAAACATTCTTCTAGGTGGTATAGCCATGGTGTGTCCACTTGCTGTACAGAGGTAACTTGTGGTTGCTGCGAAGCTGAACACTGTGACACTGATGTGTCAAATGCGTTAATGGTTACCCACAGTGGACAGTATTTGGGGGAGCTCCCCGATTAAAACAAGCTTGGAAGCAGGAGTGGCACCTACTTCTGTAATAGCTTGCCGCTGGAAACCCTATGAACCTGGAGAAAGGATGAAAGTCACACAAGTGTTGACGACTTTTGTTCATAGGGTTGCTATGAGTTGTCTACGACTCAATGGCACTTAACAACATAACAACAACAACAACATGCTTATATTTGATGTTGAAGAGCCAGAAAAATTAACAAAATTTTCTTAGACAAAATACAGAGAGATTCCCCGTAGAGATAAGAAAGGGAAGACCAGCTTGCATTGGCCATGTTATCAGAAGGGATCTGTGCCAAGTAGAACAGCACACTCCCTGGTAAAAATGAGTCAGCGAAAAAAGAGAGACCCTCAATAAGATTGACACAATCGCTGCAATTATGGACTCAACTATAACAGTGATTTTGAAGATGGTGCAGGACAAGACAGACTTCATTCTGTTGGGCACTAGGTCACTGTCTGTTCAAATCAATGTGTGGGCACCTAACAGCAATGTTTCTATGATTAGAGGGCTCACTTTTGCTCACACAAGGTCACAAACAAATAAAGCAGGGAAGTTCTCCCAGAAACCTCCTTTTCAGTCCCACTTTTCCTCTAGTTCAAGGTCACAGGTTTAGAAGTTCAGAAGAAGAGTTACTCTGAGAACAATGTTTTACTGTATTGAATCATCCTTTTTCATATTAATCATGTGTAGTTTAAAACAAAATCCTCCCAATAACCAAGTTAAAATAAACACAAAACCAGCATCCTAGGGTTCAAAGCAAAATGAGTCAGTCAAGCAGCAGACTGGAAAGATATCTGGGCACTGCTTTAACCCCTTTCTCGTGTGTTTTCTCAAACATTCGTCTTTCTATAGGTGTTGTGTGTATTTACTGCTATTAAATCTCACCTTCCTCACTTAGCAAGCTGAAGGTGACTAAAGGGAGTGGATACAATAGGAAATTTGGATGGAGGAAACAGGTCTGAGAGTCTGAAGATTTTAGGCCTAATGGGCTTTGGGAAGTATTTAGAAAACGGAACAAGACACTGGTCTGGTTGTCATGGAAACCAGCAGTGCTGAGAGGTAGAATTGAGAGCTCCAGTGAGGAAGGTGTCCCTGAACTTCTAGGGGAGCATATAAACTCCTCACCCACCTTTGGGCGTGAAATCGGCCTGTTCTGTAACTTAGGAAATGTACAACATGGCGCTGAAAATGTTTCTAGAGTTAAAAGTGCTCGGTAGCTTCCTTTGTTGTGCTAGCTTTAAAAAAATCCATATATTGTCTTCTGGCTCCTCCTATCTCTTATCTACCACAAAACAGGAGCAAAGAAGGGAAAGACAGAGCATCAGCAAGGAACGCATTTGGCAATGTCCTATCGATTTCCGCTTCCTGCTTCATCAAATTGCAGTGAAAAAAAAATGTTGCTCACAAATGGTGCCCATGGGGTGTCAATTGTCAAAATCTGTTTGTTGAAAAACTCCTTTCACAAAGGATTGTATTTTGCCAAGGAAGTAATTTTTGGAGTGTGACTATTGCTTGCTACATTTTACCTGGGAATTCAGGTTACAGCATTTTGTTGTTGATTTTGGGTTTGTGTTAATTAAAAATGACAATGTGTGTGTGCATGCGTGTGTATATGCTTGTACATATGTGCCTTAATATGCAGTGTGTATGTATGTACATATATTTTTATAAACTCTTTTGTTAACACTCTTTTTTTGCGATTAGTATAGATTATATCCACCTTGGACATTTTTACATAACAATACTTTGGAAACACGTGTAGTGTTTTGTTTCTATTATTATTAAACCAAAAAACAACTGCTATTCAGTCAGTTCTGGTTCACAGTGACCTTACAGGAAACACTAGAACTTCTCCAAAGGTATTTTTCAGGACTGTAAATTGGAACCAGTTCATAGCTGAACCTCCTTTGTGTTTCTGAGGTTGTAAATCCTGTGGGCAGAGACTGCCCATCTTTCTCCCATTGAGGCCCTGGTGGACTCAAGCTGTTAAAGAGACTTAACCTTTGGGTTGGAAGCAAAACTCCCCACAGACTGCCACCAGCCCCCCTTTTACAGAAGGGGGCTGCCACAACCTTCTCCCTTGGAGGAACTGGTTGGAATCACCTAACTTTTTGTTAGAGTTAGTGCTTTAGCCACCAGGGCTTACTTTTTATTACTAAAACGGTAAATGATACATGTTATCACTGAACACAGACCCACATATAACCCTTTTCTAATATTTTACCATAATATTTTCAACACAATTGCATTGCTTTCATAAAATTGTACATATGTCAGGAAAGTATATTGAAAGGTCTCCATCAGGGAGAAATTTCTGCAGATAGTAGAGCAGATGAGAATAGCTACAAGTAGTAAAAGTTTCTGGTTTCCCAGGGAAAGTCAGAGTGCCTGATTGCCAGGTAAGATTGGGAACTTGAATGTCCTAACTGCTTTGGATTTCCCTGGTACTAACTGATACCTCTGGAAATTTCTTCAGGGTGTCTTTTTATATTACAAAGAGGAGACAGGATTTTCTGATCCCACATACAAATGAGGTAATGGATGTGAATGAGTCACCAAAGTGGAAGGGGATTTTGAAGATAGAAATGAGACCTTTGGGGTTGTTATTAAGCAAGGCTAGGGATGTGCCAGGTCTTCAGCGATTTTGTTCTAGTGTACTATCCCCAGATTCCTGGATGTGAATAAGTGATAGGAAGACTTTAGCCACCAGCTTATTGAAGGATAGTTCCTCAATATCAATAGACACAGGGGTAGATGACATAATCCTGAATTGTAATCCTGCCAATACATCCTGGACTCGGGTGTCCAACAGAAATGATAGAGGTAGCATGAGTGTTGAGGGGGTCATTCATGGAAGGAAAGCCTAAACCTCTTTCCCTCAGTCCTCTCAATGGTTTTCAAAGTATCCAGTCACCAGTGATTTGTGTTTTCCAAACTGAACTGGATCAGGCTTGGCAAAAAGACAGGAAGGCCATCAGATAGCAATGTCAAAGAACTGAATAGTGGCGACATTGATCTCACAGAGGAGGAACAAAAGATTTCAATGAACTTGTGAGGCAGGGACTACGATATGAGCCCTTATACTCACAACCATAGAAGGTGAGCATTAATTGTAGAGAAGAAAGTCCTTATCATTTGCCTTGTTTCAAAGACGGGTTCAAGCTACCCTGACCTCACTAGGAGAATTAATAGTCCAAATGAAGAAATTATTCCTAGGTCTTCCTGAGGAAAGTCATGTGGATCTGCTAGGTTCTATTCTTCAGTCTGTGAAAACATGCCTTTGAACCATATTCCTGAAATAAAATTACTTTAAAAGCCACTAGGCCAAAGAGAGGGGAGGGATGAGGAGGTGATAGTCACATACCTTTCTTTCCTATATTGGAGCGGTCTTGGAATAAGCTACAACTGCCATTAGCTAAAGTTATTACTTTCAGATCAAAAGTATTGCCTGACCCCTTACATCTGTGGTAGTTTTTGAGTGGTCCCATTCTCTGCCAGAACCTCAGTTAAGTCTCAGAAAGTTAAGGGGAAATACCATTAAAAAGCACAAATAAAGAGTCAGATGCTTCGTGTACATTATTTCATTTTATCTGTAAATTAGATGCTACCGATAACAATTTTTTAAGAAGTTTAGAGAAATTAAACAACCTGGTCAAAAGTGCAAAGCTTAGAGTCACTGTATGGAATTGAATTCAGGTTGTCAACAAGCCCAAACCTCTGCTTTAACCAATTTATGCTTTCCATTCCTATAGGTCATGACAGTATGCAGAATCTTGCAAAGATTTGTGGGTACATTTCCCCCCACTTCTTATTTTCCCTTGCATTTCTGAGCTGGACACAAAATAAGTTTCCAACAAAGTCTGTCAGTGGTAGCCCTTACCTATTCTAGAATGGAGCAGTGGTATGAGGATTTCTGAAGTTCCTAATTGTATATACTTGTCTTAATATATTCCTAACCATATATACTCTTCTTGGATGCTTTATAGAAGCAAAACCAGTGAAACAAACATATAAATAGAGATTTACTTCAAGGAACTGGCTGATGCAGTTGTGCGAGTTTGCAAGACGTGTGCTGGCTCAAAGGCTTGTAGGGTCTGGCAAACCCAGAATCTGCAGGTCAGAGGGCACACTGGAGAATTCTGCAGTCAAATGGCCCAACAACCTGAGGTCAGGCAAGGAGAAGAATGGAGAGCCAGGAGTGAAAGCAAACTGCCAGAACATCCATTTATGCCCTGGTGGCATGCCTTACTACCGAGTATATTTCCCTTTCAACTGAGTGGTTGTTCACATTAGATCACAAAATAGAAGGTAATTACATTATGGCTGAGCACATACCAGACTACTGAGAAACATAACCGGGTTGACAGGTAACACTAATTACCACACTGTTCTTCCAAGGAAGGGTGCTTTCCTTCTTTAGGTTCCCAGAGTATCAGATTTGGTAGTGGAATGGGGGTAGTTCACTAGTCTCCTGGGCCACCCTCCTTCCATCAAGCACGTCATAGTGGCCCCTTGGTGATTTGGAGTCCCAGATTATTCACTGATGCCCATTTCTTTAGTGCATTAGCACTGGAGGAGGGAAGAGCTCTTGTGTGACGACGGAAAGGGCTGCCCTGATGAAATTAAAGAACGAATGTGAAACACAGACTGTTTCTTAATTGTGTGTGGGAGAGCACATTTGAAGGTAATAGAGGGAAAAAAAATCACAGAATAATGAGAAGTTTTAGATGTAAGGAAACGCCCCTATTGCTTCTGTTAATGTGTATTTCTTAGATGTGCACATAGCTTATTACACTGAAGCCTGTTATTTTCCTTCTGAGGCCACCCATTTCTCACCCACGTCAACAGGATCTTCTCTCAGAAGCCAAGTCATTTCCAGTTTCCATTATTTGGGAGGAGGCAGCTGCTCAGTTAGAAAATGAAACTAGAAAGAGAGTTTCAGTCAGTAAGGAGAAACTTGGGTCTAGAAGCAGAATTCCAGAAAGTTTGTGATAGGATGACATCTTCCTCCTGCATATTGTCCCATTTTGTCATATACAGGGTGATAATGAGTAGGAATAAACTCAGGGTCACCAACAATATTACCAATTGAGCAAAAGAAAAGGTCAAGTAAGCATAGGATTTAGTTGGCCTTTGATATCAACCACCTAAAAGCCTGACCAAAAGTCTAGGATGATTATTTACGTTTCCACTTAACAAATATTAATTGTAATCTGTGTCATCTCTGATCCAGGCATCATGCTAGAAATGGGATCAGAGCAAAGTGGAAAATAGCTGACCTCTTATTATCTACAGATCCTTGAAGTTCTTTTACTCAAGCTTCTGAGCAGGGGAAATACCTACAGTGGGTATCAAAGAATCAAGTCAGCAAATCAAAAAGGCCAAAAGTCAGGCCACCAACTCATCCAAATAGAGCCCAAGAAACCCGGAGAACTGGAGTTTAAAGATTCTCCAATCTCTATCGCTAATCTGTAAATGACTGTGAAAAATTGTTTCATACAATCTTCAAGTTATTATTCACTCCCTTGTGCCTTTAAGGAGCAAAAACCTAAGAAGGTGGCAATGACTTCACCTTAAAATTCAGATCTAGTTGCACAGGCTGTAATTTTTCAAAGTTCTAACACATCTACATTAGTATATAGTGAAAGCGAGTAGGAGTACCTATGTATATGTACACAAACAAGCACACACACAGGTGCACACATAAGAAAAGCACACATGTCTTGCTGACACCCGATCTCCATTCAAGTTTTGCTTTCTTTCTTCCCCCAGATCTGTTCAATTCATTCTCATAAATATGTCCTTTGATTGGTTTGCTTGTTCCATTATCTTTTTAAGTCCATATCTGGAGGCTTTTTAACATGTTAACTCTGCACGCCTCTGCTAGCTTTCATTCAATTAGCTTATTATTTGAAGAGTTCTTTGAAGACGGAGAAATCATACGTTAAATGTGGAGCATTAACTCTACTTACTCTGCAAACAAATAATGTGAAGGTCGTGAAAAGCTAACTTATTAAAACAGAAGCAAACAAGATTATTTCCAAAAGAAGATAAAATTTTATAACAATACTGATAACACTTGATGGTTAGGATCTCTCTCTGTCTCTTTTTTTTTTTTTTCATTTACAGTCTTGAAAATACTGACTCATTCATCATTAGAAAGGCCCACAAAACTAAGTTTGAAGTGATAGCTACAGTCTTGGATAAGAGAGGACAAGGGTGTGAATGCTTGTCCTCACTCAGACATACAGACCCTCCCTCTATGCCAACATGATATTCTTTTCCAAGGAATAACCTCGGCTAGTTTACATGTTCAAAGTATGAAGTGTTAAACACCCAACTACTAACTGAAAAATTAGCACTCTGAACCCACCTAGAGATGCTTTGTTACAAAGGCCTGGGTATCTGTGTCTGAAAGATCACAATCTTCAAAACTATGAAGTAAGTTGTATGTACTATGCACACCTTTGATTATCATAAGTTAGAATCAGCTCAGTGACAACCAACAATGACAACAAAAACAAGTCCAGAGGAGGAAGTTCTCTGGTAAGGGATGATTCAAACCTTTCAACTACAGAAAAATTTAATAGTACTGAGTCCTTGGTGTAAGATCGCCCAGGAAGCACAGAACCCTGTTTAGGCCAAGACAGTTTGTTGAGGAGAAATTACTGGGTTGGCTCAAAAGCAGAAACCAGCAGCTACTTAAAGTTACAAAGGAGTTTTATATTGTCTTACAAGGAAATTGGGAGTTAAGATGTTCGCAGGTGCTTGGTACAAGATAAGAGATCAGGTTGGGGGTCTGTAGATGGTTATTCCTGGGAAAGGCAGGTGAAATAGTTTTGCAGCCCTAACAGAGATAAACTGAGTTGCAGCTGCTGCTTTGTTCTGTGGCTTTTCTGGGCAAGAAAGGGAGAGCAGCTCCACAGCCCTGGAACTTGGTAGACAACAGGAAATCCTACTGAAAGTCTTGGTTTCCCCAGGGGTTTTTATAAAATCTTCCCCCCCCCCTTTTCCTAGGGTTATGGAGCTTTGTATATTGTAGTTTCTGTAATGGTAATTGTGATTCCTAAGTTGTAATGTATTGTTAGTTTCAGAGAAGATACTCTGAGATATTGTCTCAGGAAGGCTTGGATCAATCTCTTAAATTTGGGTAACCTGTTGAAAAGTTAGTTTGAATGGATTAAACTTTAAGTTTCCTGTCCTTTTCATAAGCCATGTCCTGGAAAGGGTTACATTTCATCATGGAAATGTTAGGTCATTGAGAATGAATAAAGGTCAGTAGATATGGAAAAAGCATGGCCTTTGGAATCCTGGTGATAAATGGGCAGCTTTTCATTTTCTTAAGGTTAACCATATTGCTTGAGTAGTAGAAGGCATTTTTGTATGAGATATTAAGGATTTGGCTGAATGCTTCAATCTTTCATTGTACTAAGTCTCAAGAACAGGCATCTGATTACATTAAATTCAACTTTTGTCAGCTTTGCTTAAAAACAACTTAAGTCTATACAGTGTTATTTCTCAATGTGATGAGAGTGTTATAAATTTTTTGCTAAAGGCTCAATAACCAATCAGTTTTCAAACTGCTATAATCCAAGAAAGACTTTTTATCCCTAGTGTTCTCAAAGGACAACATGCTGTCGCCATCTTGCAGTTCTTTGCCTTGGAAGGTACTTCCGCAGAATTGCTCAATGTGTTTGGAGAATATTCAGAAAGAGGCTTATACATCAAAGCACAGAAAAGCCAACTTAAGCTTTAGAGTAAATACCCAAATCTCTTATCTTTTCATATTAATTATTTACTCTAATCCTTGAAAAGTAACCTTCAATAATAAGGGGAGAAAGTGGGATAATGTAGAGGAAAAAAAATTACTGGATTTGATTAAACACAAATAAGAAAACTCTTAACATTTTTAAATGTGATTTGGTGAATGAGAACAGGTAGTAAGAGGGAAGAGGGTAGAATGATAAAAATATATACTGCTTCTAATAATAAAATTATTTATCAATGAAATGAACTAAAGAAATACCAGATTATGAAGATGGCCTGAGATTTTTACACTATTTTTCCATTATGCACAAAGTTGCCATAAATTGGATATGATTCAATGGCAACCAACAATAACCCAAGGAAGACAGCTTTGCACAGAGGTTTACTATAATCTAATTGATGGTTTCTGAGTATAACCCTTCCAATATAGAAATTTAATCCTTGTCTTTATACCTGCCAAGCTTCTAAGACAAGGATAAAATGATTATCTAGCTCATAGCTTGTTTTTCAATTAATGATCAAATTTATTGCAAATGTCATTATAAAACCATCTTATATATTGTAAGTGTTTTATATTGTTAGATGTCATGGAGTCAGTTCCAAATCTACAAACAATAGAATGATACACTACCATGCTACTGTTGTTAAACACCCTAAGTCAATCATGACTCAGGGCCCCTTAGGTACAACAGAATGAAGCACTTCTTGGTCCTGTCCCATCCTCCGAATCATTACTGTGTCTGAACCCATTATTGGAAAGTGTGATTCCAGATCATTGATAGCCTCTCTCTTTTTCTCTGCCCATCTGCTTTAGCAAGCATGATTCTTCCTCTGGACATTGTTCCATCTTCAGAGGATGCAAGATAAAGCTTTTTCACTGTCTTTCTCTCAGGATACATTTGCTTATTTTTCTAGCAGATTATGGCATATTCCGTATTCTTTAACAACACAGTAATTGAAATGTATCAATTCTTTAGTATTTCTTAGTCATTTTCCGACTTTCATATGCAAGTGAGGTAGTTGAAAACATCATGAATTAAGTCAGATTTTCCTTAGACTTCAAAATGATGTCTTTGTTTTTTTTAACATATTGATTTGTCTTTTGCAGTAGATTTTCCTAGAACACTATTTGTTTTACTTCTTGAATGCTTCCTTGGGCATTCATTTTGTGTACAAGTAAAATGAAATCCTTAACTTCAGTCTTTTGCCACAATCTTGCTAATTGGTCTATTTGTGAGAATTGGACCAATCTTATTGTTTGTTGATGCATAACCTATACTGAAGTCTCTGTAGTCTTTAACGATGTTGGTGTGTAACCCGTTCTGAAGCCTATAGTTTTTAATCCATATTAGAGAGTGCTTAAAATCTTCCTTGTTTGCAAGCAAGGTTGTATCATCTGCATATTTCAGATTGTTAATGAATTTTCGTCCAATTTTGATGCTGTATCTTCTTCATACAGAAGCTCTGGTGGCCTAGTGACAAGAAGCTTCTCTCCAATCCCAAAGGCACATGGATCAAGGCCACTATGTGTTCCATGAGAGAAGGATGGGCAATCTCCTCCCGTGCAATTAACTGCCTTTAAAAACCCACCAGAGGAAAAAAAAAAAAAAAAACCCACCAGAGGGTCAGCTATGGGTCAGTTCTGACTTTATGGTACACAACAAAAGCACTTACATACTGTCTAGCTTTTTGGAAATAGATTTTTAAGAATTTAAATTTGTTCAGTATGAATAGATATGTTAAGAGACTAAAACACCAAGGCATATCTTAATTTAAACCATGAAATAGCCCTTTGTTATCATTCAAGAACTGTATATTGTCTTATGCACAAATTCTATTTGAGGACAATTATTGTTGTTGTTAGGTGCTGTCTAGTTGACTACTACTCACAGTGACTCTGAATGACATCTCTGAACCTTGCCCTAGCCTGTACCATCTTCAGAATCCCTGCCATCCTTGAGCCCACTGTTACCATCACTGTGGCAATCTGTTGCAGACCAAGGGTACCAAAGAATGGAATAATTTTATAATTATTAATAAAGAGACAAACAGCCAGGAATGAGATAGAGCAGAGAGCATAAAACAGGGAGCCAGCAGTTCTCCACTGAAGCCACCAAGCCAAGCTTCTCTGTATCTTTATTGAAAATTACCAGGAAGTAAATCACAAAGAGAATTCAATGCAAATGAAGTCAAGCCCTTTCTACTGAAAACCTTCTGCTTGACTCAGGAAGGAGGGGTTCACAAATGCAAGAATTTGGTTTACCCTTACCTATTAACCTTGATGCCTCAGGATGAACTCTAGCTCAGGAAGCAACACTCCCTTTGTAGGGGACCCCTTGCTGTCTCCTGTCTTGCAGGGAACAAACAGCTCATTTTCTAGGATCTGCCACAAGAGAAATCCTAACTTATAAATCTGTAATTCCTTCAATTCCTGAACAAGGGTTTTCATATAATATTTGGTATAAAGTTTGGCTTCCCATATCAATCCATCTTGTTGTAGCTCTTTCTCTCTTTCCCTGATCTTCCACATTTCCCAGCGTGGTGTCTTATTCCAAAGTCTCCTGACAACAATACCCATAGAGTTGAGGCAACATTTCACCATATTTGCCTTTGAGGTACATTTTGGTTCCGTATCTTCTAAGATTTGTTTGTTCTTTTGACACTCTATAGGATATTCCGTATTCTTTGCCAACCCCACAATTCAAAGGTATATATTCTTTTGTCATCCTTATTCATTGCCCAACTTTCAGCTACATGGGGAACAATTGAAAATAACAAGATCTGAATAAGGCACACCTTAGTCTCTAAATTTTCATCTTTGCTCTTCAGAACTTCGAAGATGTTCTTGACAGAAGATTTCTCAATGCAACAATTTTTTAAAATTATTATTTCTTGACTGTTGAGTGTTGATTATGGATCCAAGGAAAATTAAATCATTGATAACTTTAATCTTTAATCTATTGATCATGATGTTGCCTCTTGGTCCAACGATGAGGATATTTGTTTTCTTGAGGTTGTGATGTAATCTATATTAAATGCTGTAGTGTTTGATCTTCTGCAGCAAGTATTTCAGGTCTTCTTCACTTTCATCAAGTAAAGTTGTGTTATCTTTGTAGTGCAGGTTGTTAATGAGTCTTTTTCCAATCCTGATGCCAAATTTTTCTTTAGAGAATCCAGCTTGTAAAATTGTTTGCTGAGCATAGAGACTGAATAGATATGGAGAGAGGATGTAACCCTAATGCACACAGTTCCTTATTTTAAACCATTCAGTGTTGCCTAGTTTTGTTTGGACAATGGCTTCTTGAACTTTAGATAGATTTATCATGAACATGATTAAATGCTTTGGAGTTCCTTTTTCTCCTCAATAATGTCCATAATTTGCTATAATCTACATAGTCTTTATATTGTCAGTGAAGCATCTCCAGCAGTAATCTTCCAGCCCACCATCACAGAAGCTGTGCAATGCTGCATCTTGGCCTCTAGTTTGTCTCTGGGTCAGGTTTTTGTTTTCTCTGAGAATAGGAGACCGGAGGGACTTTCCCTCTGGGGAACAAGCCACAACAAATGCCTTTACTGAGTCAATAAAACCCAGGTAACATCATTCTGGTAGTCCTTCTTTCAGACAAATTATAACTGATTATACAATGATTACCTTTATTCCACATCTTCTTCTGAATCTAACCTGAGTTTTTGGGAATTCCGTGTGTGCAATGTTTTTCAATTATTTTCAGAAAATAATTATGTGTGATATTAATGTTATGTTTAATAATTTAAACATTCCTTTGGTTTACCTTTTTTTGTACTGGGCAAACATATGGAGCTTCTCCAATTGGTTAACCATGTTGTTTGGTATAGAGAAATGACAAAGAAAAAGGAATACTTACATTGCTGCATTACTTTATTAAATCATATGAATTGGTCCCATCATTCCCTGATACTTGTTTTCCACCAATGCCTTTAGTACAGTTTGAACTTCTTCCTTTACCATTGATTCTTCATTATATGGTACTTCATGAAATAATTGAGCTTTGACAATTCTTCTTTCTAATGCAGTGCTTCTGCATGCTCTTCCTATCTTTTTATGCTTCTTGCCTTGTTCAATACTTTTTCCTTATTATCTTTCAATATTGCAACTCAGGGTTAAATTTTTTCCTTTAGTTCTTTCAGTTTGAGAAATGCTCTGTATACTCTTGCCTTTTGACCTTCCAACTCTAGGTCTTTAAAATTTGTACTTTTCTTTTTTGAGTCAACCTTTGAAATCTTCTATTTGGCTCTCTTACTTTACTTCATTTATTTTCCATTATCTTCCTTCCTTCCTTTCTTCCTTTTTTTTTAACATTCCAAAACAAGTTTCAAAATTTCTAACATTCATTTTGGTCATTTTTAATGACAACCCCCCCACCCCCCACCCCTCGTGAATAATGGGATTGATGGGACTCTATAGTCTGTCTGGTTTACAGCATTACTATTCAGTGTAGCAAATCTACACTTGAGTTGGTCTCTAGACACAAAAAAACATACTCAAGGCCTTATTTTGCCTCTTGCGGACTTGTTTTCATTTTCTTTAGCCTCAGCTTGAACTTGCACTTGTGCAATTGTCTATCTTGCCATTTTTCTTTGGCCTTGTTTAGATAAGCTGAAGGAAAGACCCTCAACGAAATTAATTAACACAGTGACTAACAATGAATGGGCTTGAACATGGCGGAGATCATGAGGTTGGCACAGGATGCCTCATTTGTTGTTCATTTTGTTTTATGACATGTTCATGTTGTTTCATGTTGTTTTGCAATCTACTTAATGACACCTAACAAAAACAAAAACATCAACATCACTTAAGTTACAGAATAAAATGGGTGACTTTCGTGTCCTATTTCTTGGTGCTAAGAGATTCAGCTACAATGCTTGATCTAATAATGTGTTAGAGTTTCTTGAGTTTTCTATTTACTTCCACTACAAAAACAATGTTAATTCATCACTTATTGAATATCTAAAAGGATGATACATTGACCTATGAAGATTAGAAGAAAAGAAAAAGCTCTAGCATCAGTTTTTTGAAAATTCTCTCTCCTTCCTTTGTCCTTGACCTTATTTAACTAGGGAGCCAGTATGACAGAATCCTGTGACAATGTCTCCTGGAAAATACTTGCTCCAGACTGGACCAATGATTTTCCAACCTGGGATTTTAAACCTGAGAATGGGAGAGCGTGGGATCTTCCTTCCTTGTTAATGAGCTGTGGACTATAATCTTTGGGAGTTAATGGTAGTCAAGTGCCACCAAGTGGAAAAAGGCTATCTGTAAAGACAAAGACGAATTCCTAGAGAGGAATGGAAAAGAGATATAGTTTTAGAAATTTTGGAATCCTGGCTGCTCTCCTGAACCTCATAGGACTAGATTACTCAATCTGTTGTTTAATGCTCTCCCCCAATAAACTTCCTTTGTTAGCTAAAATTAATCTTGGCTTTGTAATAAAGAAAATCTTAACACTATAACTATTTTCAAGAAGCTTATAAGACCAGTATGGTATTTGGTGGGCAGAACCTGGAGGACTTTGCATGTCTGCATGGGTAGAAGACTTGTGGTATCCTATAAGAATTTGAAAATACTTGAAGCATGAAGATAGGGTTGGTCAGATAATAATATGAATACTGCGAAATTTTGCTACTACAGACATTCAAGTAAAGGAAAATGGTCTCAGAAAATGAGTAAGATTAACAAGAACTGAAATGGAAGTAGAGAAGGGGAAGATATTGGGAAAGCTTTCAAATACCCAATATGATGTGGGGTGGGTTGGGGTGGGGCGTTCTGGTGGCATAGTGTAAGTAAGGTTGGGTATTGATTAAAAAAAGAGCAGAGAGATGAGTTGTGCTGCTAACCCAAAGGTCATACATACCTCTTTTTTGGTTCGAAACTACTATAGCTCTGTGGCAGATATAAGGAAAATCTCCTTCTGTGTGGTTAACAGCCTAAGAAAATCACTGAGGGATCAGCTATGAGTTACTTCTTACTCTGTGGCAATGATTTTTTTTTACTCAAAAGCTTGACAGTTCAAATCCATCAAGTGCTTTTATGGGTGAAACGTGGACAGTCTTTTCCTATAAAGATTTAGAGGCTAGGAATCCAAAATGGAGGGTCAGTGTGAGTTCTACTTGACTCAATGGCAGTGAATTAATGTGACAAAGGAGTCAGGTGGTTGTTGTAGTGTACCGTTGAGTCAGAAGCTACCCATAGCTGACCCTTCAGGCAGTTTTCAGAGGCAGTAAATCAGACAAGAAGAGATTGCCTATCTTTCTCCCACAGAGCATCTGGTGGATTTGAACCTCATACCTTTGCATTCGCAAGTCTCTAGAGCTCCCTTTTGACAGTCAGTATGACAGCTCTCTATATGACAGGTTGTCACTGTTAGTAGTTGTATCTCTTTGAGAATTCGGGATAGCTTAGAAGACAGCAAATCCAGACGGGTTGTAAGTAATTTTGGAGCTATCTTTTATTCTTGGACAAAGAACCTTGCTAGAGATAAACAGTGACTTAATTTGTTAGAAATATATATATATATATATATATATAATTTTAATAGCCTTTTGAGTAAATAAGAGAACAAAAATATTTTAATTCTAACAGAAGAGGCAAGACAATGTTCAGGAATTCAAAAAGCCAGGAGAGAAGGCTAGAGGAGACTTCAGTTGAAAATAAGAGAACAGATCTCAATAATAATTTTTTAACCAGAACTTGTGTAGTTATTAGGGAACTTCCTCTCTCAGAATTGCATTTTCAGTCTTTCATCATTTTTCATTCCTCTGTAAACATAGCATTTTTTTGATGTTAGGAGCCTTTGAGTCACTTTTTGACTTCTTGTGACCTATGTAAGATAGAACTACCCCACCGAGCCCTAGATTGTAGGCTGTTTTGCTTTGGACTGGACTGTTTGTAGCAGATCACTAGGTCTTTCTCCTATTGAGCTAATGGGCTCCAAAATTAGCATAAACACCAACAGCTCACATGGCACTCTTTGCCCACTGTCCTCCGGGACATTTGTACTTTAACTTGTCGTTTCTTTTAGTCCATAAGCACTGAAGAGATTTGGCTTTACCATCTACTCTGTAATGTGGGACACTTTCCAGATTTTTGGTCAGTATTTACAAAAACCAGAATGACACTATCCCCATTCACTAGAAGGCAAAAAGATAAAGTATTAACAAAAATACTGGAAATCGGGCTGTCACATGGGACCTTGATTAAATAGATATGAATTCCAGACAGGACTTGCAGGTATTGTATGAGACTAGTGTTGTCAATCAGAAAGCTCAGTCATTATCTCTATCTGTGCAGTTGGCTATGATAGGCACCATTCACAGGGGACTATTGAGCACCTAAAATATATCAAATGCAATCATGGAACCATTTTTGTTTGATCATATTTGAATTAAGATAAATAGCCATTCTGTATACTTATTCTTCCATTATCTTAAAGTATTGCAGTTACAGCTTGGAAACAATTCTCAGGTAGTGCCTTCAATAGCCGAGGAATCTCACTGAGGTGTAACTGGGCCAAGAACGCACTCTGTGAACTATCCTAAGCAATCCTCTACAAGTCCTTGAGATGATTGGGCCACCTGAAAGACAGTGGTGGACCTGCTACAGGATGTATTTTCCTGCTGTTCTCAACATCTTGGTCCAGGCAGAGGGTCTAGGGTGATGGTGTAGTGGAGGAGGATGGTATGAGGTTGTGGATAGCCAGGGATGGATGGGGCAAGAACCCAAGGTATCAAGGAGATGGGTGGGATGAAGCAGGAAGACTGGGAGAGGGAAAGAGGAGATTAAAGACTTCGAAGCAGAGGCAGAAGGAGGGTAAGCATAGTCCTTGCCCAGGGCAGGGTACTGGAAAAAGTAGGTGGTGGTGATACAGGACTTCAATCACTATCCCTTTCAGCTCCCTTGGGCTCTGTAGTGATGGAAAAGGGGGCGAGGGGTATCATGCCTTCTATTCTGAAATGATTCAGGAATGCTGAATGGGTCATGAGTGAAGAGAGAATAAGGATCACTGGTGCCAGAGATCAGATTTTGCTCTGAACTTCCCCGTAATGCCAAATTTCAAGAATGATTAGGTCTTTGGAGCCTAAGCATGTTGATAAATGTGAAGGAGGTGCATTTCTAGCATGACTTTTGGCTCCATCATCTTTTCATACCAACTGAATCCACTTTATTTGACACTCATTTTAAGAACTAGAATCCCCTAGAAATAAGTCCCGTATTTGCCTTCTGCAGAGGTGGTAAGGGAGAATGGTTTCAGTGTGTCTCCTAGTTTATGCATTTTCTAGAAGAGGAGTTTAGCCCTTTTACTAACAACATAACTATAATCTTTCCAGAAGCCACTCAAGAAGCAAGCGGATTCTTGGTCTTACTTACAAAGAGGCCAACTGATGCCCTTTTTGGAGATTCCTATCTGCAGATTACTCATGTATGTGAAGAATATATATGAATGGCCACAGAGCAGAGCCTGCCTTTTCTTCTGCGAAAGTTACCAAAGGCAGCTCTCTTTTCACAATAGTCTCTCCTACCTCCTCTTTCCTCTCTCTCCTTCCCCTAGGAGAGATAATTGGACTGTGTGATTTCCATTAAATGTAATGTACCACATGCAGATGAAACAAAATAGCAAAATGCATTAAGATACAATCCTTTAGAAAAAAAAATAGTCTGGGTGTTTTTCCATTTGTTAAATTTAGCTACCAAATTATTTTTGTTTTTGCACAATTAAATGCAAAGATTACATTTACTCTTTTATAAGGTTATTTGCATTTCATACTCTTGTGAACAAATGATCTTGTTTTTTAATAAGAGAAACAACACATATTTTCTTTTGTGATATATATGTATATAAAGGAAAAAAAAATCTATACTCACCAACAGACCACATAGTGGTGCTCTAAACCTGCCAACATCACAAAGGACTGTTTTGCAGTTGTTAGATGGAAATGCAGTGAGTCTGATTGCAGTTAGAATTCTCTCTGAATGGAAGACTGATACGTTTCCTTTAGAAAATGTCTTCCAGCATTCTTCATGTTGCAAGATAGATCTTTTGTATGTGCTCTTGAACAAACAGCACTGAAGTAGAGAGTCATTTGAGAAAGCCCTGTCTCATTCATAAGCCTGGAATAACTATCTTCCCCGCCCCATAACTATCATTATTAGGTTTTCATGAAGTTCATTCCACAGCTCAATGGTTAGGTTAGAAGTTACATGCTCTGAAAAAATGCCAAAAAGTACTTAACAGTATCTGTTTCAGGATCCTATAGAGGAATCAATGCCTTCTGAGCTGTGGTGTTGGAGAAGAGGGATGAGTATCTCATGAACTGCCAAAAGAACAAATGAATAGGTCTTGGAAAAGTGCAGTCAGGGTGCTCTTCAGAGGCAAAGGTGGTAAAGATTTGTCTCACATATTTGGGGGCTGTTGCTAGGAAAGACCAGTTCTTGTGAAAAGATATCATGCCTGGAAAAGCCAAGGGTCAGCAAAGGAGAGAAAGACTCTCAACAAAAGTTCGCCACTGTGACTGTTTCAATGGGCTCTCCTACATGATGAGGATGGCACAGGATGGAGCAAGGTTCAGATCTGTGTTTTTATAGGGTCACTATGAGACAAGTCTTTGGGGAGGGAGGACATCATGCTTGGGTGGGTGGAAGGACAGCTCAAGAGAATAAGACCCTAGATGAGATGGATTTACTCATGACTGGGGTAATGGGGGTAGGAGTGTCAGAGACAATAAAATTGGCTCAGGATAGAGCAGGTCACAGCTGTTGTACATACGGTTAATTAGGAGTCGACTCGCTGATACGTAACAACAAAAACAACATGAGTCATAGTCAACTCTACAGCACCTAACAACAATGCCAGCAGCTAACAACAATGACAGCAACATATTTAATCAGGGAACTCTGGTGGCCTAGTCCACAGGAAGTCTTGCTGTTACCTCGAAGGCCATGTCTCCTTGAATTGGAGTGTCATTTACCAGCTGATTCTAATTCAATGACAATAAGTTTGAGAGTTTTATCTTATACCTAATCAATCTCTTTTTCCCATCCCCAAATAATTTGACTGACAGTCTATGAAACAGTTCAGAAGCTCAGGGTCAGAATGTTCTTATACTAGAATGTGCTGGTACTAAGGTACTAAGCAAGTCAATATTTTTGTTGAAGATTTTTGTGTTTTACCAGTGAGAGAGGGGAAAGGTAAACTGTGCCCTTTGTAATACAGCACACACATAAAGCTGCAGTGTGATAGAAACAACGTTGCTTTTTCAGCCTCAGTCTGAATGGTGCCAAGGACCACATGGTCCAAACGAACTGTCTTTTCTTATGACTGGCTGTAGCTAGTACTGCTAAGGCCAATGCTGTTTAAAATAATGAGAGTGAATAATTCGAAACTATCAGATTATACATTCTCTACATGTCTGCTGTTTCAGAAAGACTGTGGAAATCATACTCAGTAAGCATTTGAAAAAGGCTTTGTTCTTATTTTGTATATTTACAGATCAAATGGCTGCAGTAACAGTTATCTATTGTAACATTAATACTATGTACAAACAGCAAAAAACTTTGGTGTTTAAACAAAAAAAAATATTTGATTTAAAGATATACATATCTGTTGGATGGTTCTTCTGGTCTCACATAGACTCAACTAATTGGATGGACTCATTCATGCCTATACAGTTAGGTGCAAATTGGTTAAATGCAGGCTAGAATGGGGCCACTGGGTTGCCTCCATGTGGCCTCACACATTACAGCAGCTAGTCAAGGCTTTTCATGAGGTAGAAGGAGGATTTCTAGAGGGAGAGGAGAAGCAGCGTTCTATGTTCTTTGAGACATAGGCATAGAACTTGCACATTGTCACTTCTACCATAATTCTATTCACTGGAGCAAATTACAGGCAAGCTCATTTGCAATGGGTGGCAACATAAATTACACCTGTTGATGCAAGAAGATTTGGGGCCATTTTGCAATCAATCAATCTACCATAAATTCTGTGACTTCAAAAAGATAGAAAAACCAATGGGGCTCTGAAAAGATATTGGTTTATGAGATGTATAAATTACGCAGAAATTTAAACCTTGCCTGTTGCTACCAGAGCATGTGGGATACTCAAAATTAAAAAGAAAAAAAATTTTAAAAAATGAACACTCTAAAGGAAAGTAATAGTAAAATGGACTTGTTTATGATATGTTGTTGCTAGGTGCCATGGAGTTCACTACTGTTCACAGCAATCCTATAACCAACAACTGAGACATTTTGTCACACCAGGCTCATTATCTCCTACTTACTATGTGCATATGCACCAACAACCAGAGCCAAGGAAGAGGAGATAGATTTTTACCACCTTTTACAATCGGAGATTGATCAAACATGCAGTCAAGATGCATTGATAATAATGGGTGGCTGGAAAGCAAAAGTCGGGAACAAAGAAGAAGATTCAGTAGTTGGAAAACATGGACTCGGTGACAGAAATGAAGCGGGAGAGTGAATGATTGAATTTTGCACAATCAATGACTTATTCATAGCAAATACATTTTTTAAGAGATGTAAACGGAGGTTATATACCTGGATTTCACCTGATGGTATGCATAGGAATCAGATCGATTACATCTGTGGAAGGAACCGCTGGAGAAGCTCAATATCAGCTGTGAAAACTAGGCCAGGAACTGATTGTGGAACAGACCATCAACTACTCATATGCA
>NW_006399834.1:1644365-1677619 GCF_000299155.1 Elephantulus edwardii
CATCTTCTTTTAATACTTCCTGGATCATTTAATATTCTGCCTAAAGCATCCTTGATTATAGCAACTCGATGTTTGAATTTATTTTTCAGTTCCTTGAGTTCCATGGTATAGTCAATACTCTTTTCTATCACTTCAATTCCTCTTTGGTCTTCCTTATTCATTGTCCAACTTTCAGATGTATAAGAAGTAATGGGAATATACCATGACTTACATCAGGTATACCTTAATCTTTAAACTGCTATCTTTCTTCTTCAGTTTTTTAAAGAGATTTCTTGGCAGTAGATTTTTCCAATGAACATACCGTTTGATATATTGGTTGCTACTTCCATAGGCATTGACTTCATATCCTAGTAAAATGAAATTGTTGACAATTTAAAACTTTTTTCCATTTATCATTATATTGCCTATTGATCCAATGATGGAAATGTTCATTTTTCTTTATGTTGAGATGTAATACATATTGAAGGCAGTATTTTATATTTTTCAGTAAGTACTTCAAGTCTTCATGTTTTGCAAGCAAGGTGTGTTGATTAGTCTCCTCCTATATTGATTCCACATTATTCTTCATATAGCATAGTTTCTTGAATGATTTGTTTATCATAGAAATTGAATAGATTTGGAGAAAGGGTACAATCTTGAACCACATCTTTCTGATTTTAAACCATGCAATAGTTCCTTGTTTTGTTCAGGCAACTCTTACAACTTTGTGTGTAGATTTCACACAAGCACATCCTAAAGAAGTAGAGCAGTACTCTATTTAATATCTATATCCAAAGGTAAAGACAAATCTTCAAGGACCAATAAAAATGTTTCCATTGGAGTTTTGAATTTAATGAAAAACTGAAATAACATAGTCACAATCATGGTTATTTATTGTTGCTTATCCAATCTTACACGGAAAAACCATTAAGCTAGAAAATTTACCATGAAACCCTTGTAGAAGAAACATATAGAACCTTGTAGCATCAAATTTTATATAATTCAGTGGGATTTGTGTAAAAATTCTCATTTATTAACTATGATAAATGCACTGATTTTAATAAAGAACAACTTAACCTACATAGCAGGTGTTAGGCCTTTTTGGCAATAAGTTGTGTTCATTATTATATTCACTGCTATCTATTTTTGACAACAACAAAAAACCCCTATCCAAATCATATCACAGGAACAAACCAAAACAGACAGTCATACTTTTCTAGCAAGCCTTCTGTCTTGTTATTAGATTACAATCTTCTTTTACAGGTTGCCTGGGGCTGGGAAGTTCAAGTTTGAGCTTTCACTTTTTGCTTGTTTTTAGTGGTCATTTACAATGAAGACCAACTCATGATGACCCCTTTGGTCGTTGCTTAACAAATTTGGCAGCATATTAGAATTACCTGGGGGACTTTGAAAACTACTGCGACCTGTGACTTATCAAAGCTAAATTTAGCCTTAACGTTTAGGAAGACATAGTCCAGTAATCAGTTTTGGAAGGCAATTTCTCAGATGATTCCACCATTTAACTAAGGTTGAGAATCCTACTTTAGCTTAGTGACCAAAGAATGACATACTGATTTTCATTCAGGACTCAAGCTAAATATGTATTCATTGTCTTACCCTTATGATAATTACAAATTTGTAAATGTGCAATGCTGCTCCAACACTTAGATTAAAAGTTACAAGTTGATCAGCTGACTTTATGAATAAACAATACATCCTTTGACTTTTCTCCAGATGCTTAGGCTCTTGGAGACTGCAGATGATTGTTCCTAATAACCTACCACTCTCACTGCAGTAAAAATTTAGAAAGAGTTGTTATCTGACCACTCTTTTTTCAAAAGCATAAGCAAAAATTACACAGAAAATCATGTTGTAGAGTGTAAAGAGTTATCTTTGTAGATCTCAAGGTGATGCAAGCTCTTCCTATCACTCAATACTTCTAAAAAGCATAAAGAGAATGAAAGGACTAAACAATAAAAAACATCTTTTCCTGCAGTTTAAGGGGAAAAGCTCTTTGTTTTGCTTATTCAAGAAATGCTTACTTAAGGAAAAAAAGACAATTTTCCCCTTCTCAATCTGCATGGAGGAGAAAGAAGGAAAATGGATGAACAGAGACTTTATTGTCACTGCAAAGTTATGAGATAGAAAACTATACTTAATTGCACTGCCGTTCCTGCCTGGGATAATGATGAAGCTGGTAAGATGCACGACCTCTCTCCTCCCAAGGAAATGACAATCACTTAAGGTCTATCTCTCAGGTTTAGTAGAGTCAACTACAGAAGGCTTTTTTGAATCTTCATTAAATCCACATTTCTTCTTCAAATACTTTACTCTTATAAATATGACATATACAATCCCAGAGTTGCTGAGCTTTTCAATACTGGACATTTTTGAGCTGTTCAATATGCTGATGTGTGTCAATGGAAAGACAAATTGCCAGACTCATGGTTGGCAGCTGACGTTCCAGCTGGTTCTCAGAGGCTGTAAATTGTATGGGAGGAGATTGCCTAGCTTCTCTCGGAGTTGCTGACTGACTGATTTGAAACACAAGAGAGGTGTCACCTTTGAGGTAGCAGAGCAACTCACTATGGACTATACTACCAGAGCTCTCTTCTGAAAAATAGGTACAGCTATTCTTCTCCTTAAAAAAATACAAATCTAGTTGCTGGCAAGTTGTTACTGACTCATGGTGACGACACGTGTGCCATGGTAGAACTGTGCTCCAGAGATGGGGTGGTGCAGACAGTTACCTTGGACGTTTGAGTATACCCAGAATTTGCTAAAAAGAAAACAAAAACAAAACCACAGAACTCTAAACCCTTGGTGATATACTCTTAACAAATGAGCCATAGAAAATGCTATAGAGCTCAATTTGGAAATCTAGAAATGGACAGTTAAGGAGATAAAATAATTTCCCCAAGATTGTTGTAAAACAGGTGGTGATTAAGGTATGTGACTGTGATTTTAAATCATTCTCTGTTGCACCACTTATACGAATGGAGCGCCATTGAAAATCAGATACAACTTGGATGTACTACTTCAAATGTGTCTTTTAATCATTGAATGTGACAATACATAAACGTATATGCATCTGAAAGGCTATTGTATGCTGTTGAGTTTGAACGGACTTAGAGCTGACCCTCTAGAAGGTTTCCAGTGGCAGTAATTGCTTAGGAGGATACTACCTATTCTTTTCAAAAAATGAGGAAATGATGAAAGTCTTGAGGAAGAGAGTATTCTTTTCAGGAATCAGTTTCTACACCATCCTCCCAATTTCTACCTTTCAGCTTATTCTATTATACCCCTTTCTCCATGTGACTGGAAAAATAATTTTTTAATATACATTTTTAATCTCTCCACTAACTTTGTTTCTTCTATGACAAAATGTTTTTTTTTCTCAAGTGAATTCTGTGTCTCTTATTGTCTTTAATTTTCCAGACTTGGAAATTTGAAAAAAAGTTGTATTATATTTGTGGTATAATGCTTTAAAATCTATTCTACACTTATGAATGCTGGAAAATTGTGGACAATTAATTTGGTTTGATATTCTTTTTCTCTTTAAGCAAAAGTCCTCCCCAGTGAGAAGACTTTGTTCTGTTTTCCTCACAGTTTGAATACTCAGAGGAATTCCTCCTAGTGAATCATATTTTTTCCAGTTCCAACGGGAGCTCTTGTTCTTGGATCTCTCTTGTGGCTTCTCTTAGGCCAACTCAGATGGGCCACCATGATAACATGAACTTCCTGGAATGAAATTTGTTCAGTGAGCTGTAATCAGTCTGGAAATTTGGATGTGCTTTCAAAATAGCAAATGTGGTTTTTGGAAGCCAATTTTTGAAAGGTCAATACATTTCCTTTTCAAAAGCTGGAATAGATCTTGTTTCTACACACTTGTTTTGGCATGTGTAGTTAGTTATCTGTAAGGGTAGACAAAAGAGTTTAGCAATTTCTCTTAAACTATACACTTGTATAAGTGTAGAAATGCCAACATAAGTCTACAATGCAATGAGGATACTCCTTTTAGAAGAAAAAGGATCAAACCAAATTGTGTAAAAGCCAACCTTTATTTATAGTTAGAAAACAACTATTCTCTGCTAGTGATAAATTATTGGTTCATATAACTTGGTGGAGCTAGAAAGAGGCTTATTTTCTACAAATAGCTGTTAGATTAGTTGCATAGGATGCCAAGTTTGGTCCTCTGTGCTGAACAGAAAGTAGCTGCTCTACTGTACAGTAAGCTTCTTTAACTCAACTACACTGAGATCTATTAGAGAAAATTATTACATCCACATGCATCATTTGGTACCACAGAAATGAAACCACTGTCTTAGAACATTTTCTTACAATCAATGATTCTCAATTTGCCTCAACATTTACTTTCAATAAATGTCTAACTGTATTCTGCACATTTATCTAGTAACAGGGAGCTATTATCATCTAACAGTGTTCTAGTCCAATGGTATTATCTCTTATATGTATATTTTGAAAAAGATATCTGTAATAATGAGGATCACATTAAGAAGTGATAGAAAATTTAAAAGAACTTGGCAAATGACAGAATTGGCAAGATTAATATTCAGCTAGATTTAAAAAAAACCCATTAAAATATGTGAGATATATTTTGAAATCTGCACCAGTACTTGTGCCAAATGGCTTTTGTAACTCTTTATTTATGCTACATATGTTCTGTGTTCCTCCTAACCACCAATAATGAGATTGTGTAAGTTTTGATAAAAAATCTTCAACTATTTACAGAGGAGATTCTGAAAATTTGTTTTTCTATGACATTTTCATACCAGAATAATGATAGAGGAGTACATAACAAATTCCTCTATAATTTGTCTTGTACGAAATATCATTTACAAGTTTTCAGAATTTCTTCCTTAAATATTTAATGGTTTTCATCAAAACATAGACAATTTCGTTGTTGGTAGTCAAGTGGAATACAAGAGGCATTCTGGTGGCCGGCTAGTAAGAAGATGCCAAAGGCACATGCTTATAATCCACCAGCTGCTCCATAAAAGAAAGATGGATGATCTCACCCTATGCAATTTATTGCCTCTGAAAACCCACTAGAGGGTCAGCTATGAGCTATTTCTGACTCAATGACACACAACAACAAACATGCCAAATTATGGGCAACATTGAAAAGAATGGAAATTCCAGAACACTTAATTGTGCTCATGCGAAACCTATACCTAAACTAAGAGGCTATTTATTATGTGAACTGAACAAGGAAACAATTCAAATTAGGAAATGTATGCATCAGGATTGTATCCTTTTTCATACCTATTCAATCTGTAGGGAGCTCTGCAAAAGAATGCAGGTTCAAATCTACTAGAAATCTTCCCTTGTGGGATTTACTCCCTCTGTAAACCTACTAGACTGTCAGCTATGAGTCGATTCTGATTCAACAGTACAAAATAGCAACATCAGAAACATTCAGTCTGTGTGCTGAGCAAATCATCCCAGAAGCTGGGTTCTATGAAGAAGGATGTTGTGTTGTATCAAGATTTCAGGAAGACTCAACCATAACTCCCATGATTGATACAATCTTGCTTGCTGATGGAGAGGAGGACTTAAAGTAGTTGCTGCAGAAGATCACACACACTGTATCAAAGCTTCAACAGAGATTGCATCTCAACATTAAGAAAACCAAAATTCTCACCACTGGACTAAAAGGAAACATCATGATAAAAGGGAAAAGATTAAAATTGTCAAGGACTTCATCTTACTGGATCCACAATCAATACTATTGATAACAGCAGTCAAGAGATGAGAATATGAATTAAATTGACAAAGTCTGCAGTCAGAGACCTCTCCAAATTACTGAGGAGAAATGATGTCAGTATAAAGTCCAAGGTATGCCTGATTCAAGCCATGGTCTTTTTAAAAAATTTTATTTTATTAATTTTAATGAACATTTACAGAGATTTTGGACTTCCATTCATTCATTGTTGCTTTTTTTTACTTATAAAATGTTTTTATAGAACCAAAATAAAAGTATCTCTTCTTTTTTAACATTTTTTTATTATTCATTGGTTGACATACAAAATTCATATACATCATGTTTCAGATTATCCTTCACATTGTGTTTCATACAATCATTCCCATTCATTATGTTTTATATCAATTACCATTAAACCATACCTTTCATTACCCTGTCTTTACAGATCACCCTCTGATCTTTCCTCTTCCTTACCACTCTCCCCCCCATCAAATTGTGTGACCCTATGATCCCCCACCCTCATCATTGTTGCATTTTTAAACCACGGTCTTTTTATTCATCTATTATGTATCTGAGGACTGGACAGTGAGCAAGGATGACAGAAGAAGAATTAATGCTTTTGAGTTAACGGTTTTGGAGAAAAGTGCTCAACATCCCATAGACAGTCAAAAGAATAAACATTTATGTCTTGGAGAAAGTGCAGCAGGAACACTCCTTAGAGGCCAAGATGATGAAGCTTTGTCCCTCACATTGTTAGGAGGGGCTATTCCTTGGAAAGGGAAATCATGCTTGAAAGGCCAGTGAAAGACAAGTGGACCCATTAAGATGGGTTGACATAGTGACTGCATCAATGGGCTTGAGTATGCCAGAGATGGTGAGGATGGCACAGGATAGGACAGTGTCCAGATCTGTACTTCACAGGGTCACATACACATAACACTTAACAACAACAACAACAAAGAGATTACTAGCCTGTTCTGCAGCTAATTTGTGATGACCTTTTTAGACAAGGCACTACATACACCTCTTTTTGCCTCATTCTCCTCATCTTTAAAATATATACCCCTGGTCCACTTGATAGCCAAAGTCCTTTATAGATAATTACTCTTATCCGTAAGTGAGTACTGTTTCGTCAGAACTGATTCATAGCTGAATTTCCAGCAGGTTTTCAGAGGCAGTAAATCAGATGGGAGGAAGATTGCCCATCTTTCTCCTGTGGAGCAGCTGGTGGATTTGAACTTTCATAACTTTATGTTGGTGGTGAAATTCCTTTTACTAAGCCACCAGAGCTACCTCAATAAGTATAAAAACTCATAAGTAATGCCTTTGAGTATGTTCCAACTTATAGTCATATTCCATGAGATTTCCTAGGTTATAAATTCTAATGAAAAGGAACTACCTGTCTCTCTCTCAAAGATGCTGATAGATTTAAAATCTGAGTTCACCTTTGAGTTAGAAGTGTGTTATTCATAATTTATTCTGCTAAGATTAGTTACAGAGCAGTTATAAGAAGTGCCAAGTCAACAAGGTCCCAAATGCTTGACTTGCTGTGTAACGCCATGATTTTGGACATTAGCAGAAGTACCGCTTTTGTTTACTTCTCTCACTCCTCCATGACCCTTGGTTAGGTCAGGTTAATGACTCATGTGACTCTAGGTATACAGTCTAGCTTTGCAGAGACTGTTGAATATTGTAGAATATTAACCGCAGTGTGGCAAAGCCAGGTGTCTCCAAAAGAGAAGTCTCAAAAGACTGACGTCTCATGAGCTTAGCTACTAGAAAAGTGGAGCCTGTATCCCACCTTAATCCTCTCTCCTTAATAAAGACTTCAGCACAGAATAAACAGTTAATCATTAGCTAGGGAAGATATTTTCAATGATAAACCTTTAACACCACAGACAGTGCTAGGCCACCACAGCTTACCTGTAATATGTGTTACAATATCAAACCTACAATGTCAACTGTACAGAAATCCTAGTAAACTGCATTATTATTTGAGTGACTTCCCTGGTTCTATTATCTTTCAAAATATAAATATGTACATTTGCTCATATATACCTGCTAATGAAGTCAGATCAGATTATAGCTGCCATCCAGTAGTTTTATTTAGCATACATGAAACTATAATTCTCTTAAATATAACATTGTTTTGCTATGAAAGTCATACTCATGATTAGGCAGTCAGATTCCTCTGTTCTGTGTGGAGTGAATTTGATATGTCGGTGTGGATCCTTTTGAATAGTAATTCATTTTTTTCCCAATTTATTTTATACTGGCTTACTTACAAAGTTTATATATGTTGCTTTTCACACAAGATATTTCCCATTTCCTTTACCCACCCCAGTAATTCATTTTCATAGTTAAGTAGCACTACATATTTGAGGAATAGAATGAAGCCAAGGGTATTTGAAACCTGCTCATTTTTCATGTAGATGCTCAATCATTGCTATTGGATGAGATAATGTGCCAAGTTGAAATAACAGTGCAAGCAATATTGATGGGCCATGATATGATTAATATCACATAAGATATCAGGACATCATAAAATATGAAAGCATGCTGAGTGAAACCAACCTTTGAACATATATTCTTTTTCAGACGAGTATACCTTGAATCTTAGGATTCTTGAATGAGATGGATCTGAACACCATATTATTTTAACAGGATTCATTAACATACAATTTTTGGTGGAATATTATTGGAGCCTGTGAAATGAATATAAATAGCAGGGGTACTTTTGGGGTTTTTTTTTTGTTTTTTTCGTTTTGAAATAGAAGTCTTTTGTTAAGCGAGAAGCATTTCTAGATAGGCTTACTGTTTTAGAATTAAAAGAAAGATGTTTAAGTGATGAAGATAACTAATGCAGGGTGAATAGAATAAATTAATTTTCATTTTATTAAGTCAAAATAATGTATCACTGCTGCACTCCTATCTGTAGCAAATATAATTCTATTGTATTTATGTTGCAAAACACACTTATTTAATTACATACCTTTACAGTTTCACAATTTATTTCAAAGATGAAAACAATTATATCATATTAGTTACAGTTAGAGACTGCAGTAGTATCTAAACTGTAAAAGAAAACTGATTTTGTCCAGATTTCCAATCTCCTCCTACTTGCTTTTTAATTACCCAAAGAAGAATTTCAGAAAAATAATTCTATGTATAATGATTTTTGGGGAAATTTAAGCTAATTCTGTTAATAGCTTCATTAACTCAAATCTCTGACTAAAACTGTATCATGAATCTTGGGCTTTGAGTATCTTACCTAGTAACCTTACAATGGAACTTTAGTAGCCTAGTGGTAAAGAATTGCACTGCCAATGAAAGGGCACATGATTCTTATCTACTGTCTATGGAAGAAAGATGGGGTATCTCCTCCATTGTGATTTAGAGCCTTTAAAAACACAGGAAGGGGTCAAGGAAGAGTTGGTTCTGATGCCATAGCATATAACAACAGCCTGGAAAGTGGTTATAATCTCTGTTATGAATTGAACTGTGGAGTTCCAAAAGATACGCTAAGGGCTCTGGTGGTGTCCATAAGGAGTTGCACTACGAGCTTCCACCAGTGGCTTTGCTAGAGAAACATGTACAATCTCCTTTCTTGTGATTTATAACTACCTGAAAACCTGCTGGAGAGTCAGCTAGCTATGAGTTCGTTCCCATTCAACCACAATGAGTTTGAGTTTTGGGGTGTGTGTATGTGTAAAGATATGTTGCAATTCTAAAGCTTGATACTTGAGAAAGTAAGCTGGTTTGGAGCTTAGGGTATTTAAGTTAAAATGAATTCACATTGGGATGGAGCTTGTTCTACTGTAATACAAATGATAAGACATAGACTCAGAGAAAAGATGGTCATTTGATGACAGTGACAGAGACTTGGAACATAGACTGTAGTTGGCCAGCCACTAACCTGGAGGCTGAAAATAGTTAGCATTGGGAAAGAACATAATGTTAAGTATGTGGGTGTTTTGAATATCTCAATGAGGAGGTTAAGTCAGTGGTAATTAGAGAGCCATTGCTATTGTATAAGTAGAAGAAATAGATCCCCCAAGCAAATTCACTGTCACAAAGTCAACTCTGACTCTCTGTGACCTTCTATCAGGTTTCTAAGACTATAACCTTTACAGGGTTAGACTTTTCATTTTTCTCCCAGCACATCTGTTTATACTTGAGCTTCTTGTATGAGATGGACCTATACACCCTATGACTTGATTAGGATTCATTAACAAACAACTCAGTAGCCCAACACACAATGCACTATGTCATTACACACAAAGCACTATGCCACTGCACAGTGCACCATGCCACCTATGATCCTTAGATAGATCACAGTTTACTTTAACTATGTGCTTACCGTCAGCTGTGAAAACTAGGCCAGGGGCTGATTGTGGAACAGACCACTAATTACTCATATGCAAGTTCAAGCTGAAGCTGAGAAAAATTAAACCAAACCCACAGGAGCCAAAATATGACTTTTATTTCATACCACCTGAATTTCAGAATCATCTCAGGAACAGGTTTGAGGCCTTGAACACTAATGAGCGAAGACCAGATGAGTTATGGGAGGATGTCAAAGGTATCATCCAGGAAGAATGCAAACGGTCATTACAAAGACAGAAGAGGAAGAAAAGACCAAAATGGATGTCAGAAGAGACTCTGAAGATTGCACTGGAGCGTAGAGAAGCCAAAGCACGAGGAAGAATTCAGGATACTAAAGAGCTGAACAGAAGATTCCAAAAGGCTGCTTGGAATGACAAAGCAAAATAGTGTCTCTCTGGAGACTAAGGTGTGCCTGATACAGGCCATGGTCTTTGCAATCGCTTGTTATGCATCAGAGAGTTGGACAATGACTAGGGAGGACAGAAGGAGAGTGGAAGTTTTTGAGCTGTGGTGCTGGAGAAGAGTACTGAATGTACCATGGACTGCCAGGAAAACAAACAGATTCATCTTGGAGAGGATTAAACCAAGCTACTCCTTGGAGGCAAGGATTCTGGGGATTCGTCTGACATACTTTGGACATGTTGCCAGGAGGGACGGGTCCTTGGAGAGGGACATCATGCTTGGGAGGGTGGAGGGACGGAGCAGGAGGGGAAGACCCTCTATGAGATGGATTAACTCAGTGACTGGGGTAATCGTGATGGGTGTGTCAGAGGCAGTGCGGTTGGTGCAGGATAGAGCAGGGTTTAGGGCTGTTGTGCATAGGGTCGCTATGAGTCGCAAACGACTAGATGGCACATAATGACAACAACAATATGTGCTTACCATATATCAGGTATTGTAATATGCAGTCTCTAAGGAATAAGGTTAAAACTAAGTGGTTAGTGTAAGATTTTACCTGAGTCTTTTCAAGCAGGCTCTCAAACCAAAGCAAAGCTACTGTTGTCCAGTTGACTTTTCACTCTCAACAACCCTTCAAGAGGTTTTCTTAAGAGGAGAAGGTTGCTTTTTCTCTCCCCCACAGAGCGGCTGGTGGGTTTGAAATTCTGACCTCTTGGTTAGCAGCTCAATACTTAATCTTCTATGCTGCCAAGTCACCTCCTGTATTGCACAGATGAGCAAATGTCTTCTATGTTCGTGTTACAGACCATTTCTGAATCTGCCTACAGAAGTTTGCATTTCATGAATACAAAATATGTCAGTTTGTATGTCCCCGTCCCGCTGACATGCGTTTTGTCTCTTCTTTATTATCTTAGTAATCTCATGCTGTGTATGTACCATAACCAACCTATTGCCTATGAGAAACATGTAAGATAATGTATTTACAGCCATTGTTACAAGTTTATAATGTATTTTTCTATCTTGTTTTATATGTATGTTATATAACATTAAAAAAAAATTTTTCTTGATTGAAAAAAGGATACAAAATGCAAAATCCACAATTTTGATAACTGAAAATTGCCAATTGTTTTGCAGTACTCTATCATATGGGTGTCTTGTCTGTCTTGGGCTTTTAGTTAGCTGCTGACTGAATACATTAGACCCTTTTGGATTTTAGTTGGGAATTTACATAGCTTGCATTATAATTCTTTGGTTCTTTGCTGTTTCTATTAACCCATAGCATTATTTTAATAAATGTTATAATACCAACCTACTAAAAAAAAAAAGAAAAAGAAAACATTTATCATAGCTCAGTATGTGGCAGACAATGTGCTAGATACTATGGATACAAAGATGCCTAGGATATAAACCATACTTCCATAGTCTAGAAGAACATGTTGTTGTTGTTGTTGATTGCCATCAAGTTGAACACAACTCATAGTGACCCTGTGAATAATACTTGAAACCTTTCTATAACTATTGTCATTTTTTAAAGTTCATAGAGTTTCCAGAGGCATGTTGTTTAGAAAGTGGATGCCACTCCTACTTCCATTTATTTTATGTAAATATTTCTATTTACTTTATGTAAATAAATGTATAAATAAATAAATAATACCTGTCACAGCTATACTAGCCATAAAGGAATGTTTCTGTTTAAGGAGGTCAAGAAAAGTATAAAAAGGGAGATATTTTTTTAAGATGTGTATTGAAGAACAATTTAAACATAGGCCTCTAGAGAGGAAATGAGAAGATCCCAGGGAAATATAGAGAAACACTATGATGCCAAAGTGGATGTAACTGTTGGCCAGAATTCAATGAAAAGAATTGATAAGTGGGCTTATATTTGTTAACTAGGTAACCAAAGGTACAAATAGAAAATAGAGCAGAATAGAATTAACAGAACAGTACTGCATTGTTGTTGTTGTTGTTGTTGTTATTGTTGATTGCCTTCGAGTTGAGCATGACTCTTAGCGACCATATGACCAAAATGCCTGAAACCCCTCTACAACTATTGGTATTTATCAAAGTTCATAGTTTCCAGAAGCATGTTGTTTAGGAAGTGGATGCCACTCCTGCTTCAGGTATTAATTACAGTAAGCAGGGCTGTGGGAGTGAATGGGAGGAACTGTAATTTTTTTTTGGAGGAACTGTAATTTTTAACATACCTTTTCCCCCACCCAGCCTCAATGTCATCCAGTAGTTTCTGACTCATAGCTAAGCCTCCATTTGATTTCCTAGGCTGAAATCTGATGGAGGGAGCTCTGGTGGCCTAATGGTAAGAACTTGTGCTTGAATCACGAAGACACGCTGTTCAAATCCATCAGTTGCTCCACAGGTGAAAGGTGGGCAATCTTCACACATGCATTTTACTGCCTCTGAAAACCCACCTGAGGGTGAGCTATGAGTCTCCAGGGCATAAAACAACTACAATAGTAACTAAAAATAAAAAATAAAAAAATTCCCAAACCAAACTGTGAACAGAAGCCAATCACTTGTATGAGAATAAAGTGTTACTGCTTGGGCAAAAAGTGTTGCTAAGGTGATGCTCAGAGGGATGGGAAGCAAATGGGAACTAGTTAGAAGCGGTGTCTGAGTTCTTGTGCACATCCCGTACAGGATGAGAGTGCCAGATGTGCTGCCGTGTCTCTGAAGCTCCCCTTTCTTGTCACTACTTACTAGGGTACATTCAGCAACATCACCATGTTTGCAAAGTCCCAGCTTCAGAATCACTAAGTGGAAAGAATAGTGCGTTTGGAGCTAAGAGATAAAGCTTAATAATGGGCATGTTCAGAATATCACCATATAAAATATGTATCAGAAAGTTAGGTTCCATGTAGGGTATGATGACAGGTGAGGGGTCTGGATCCTACTGTTATCTGGGGTGCAATGCAACAGCAGACGGAAGGAGAGTGTCATCTCTGATTTTTCAACACATTGGATTTTCAGTTCTGGTGCCAGCTTGCCTACTGTTCTGCCTTCAGTGTTTGGTAATAGTAACAAATGTTTTGTCTGTTCTTCTGCAGTTACCACTAACACATGTTGCCAAAGCTTAGCATAACAATGACTTACTCATATGTTTTGGAGCTCTTAATGATTACAGTAGTATTAAATTTGTTTTTACTGAGGGGAGAGCCACTGCTAACTCACAGATCCATCTACAGAAAGGCTTCTCCCAATTCAGCACTTGTTCTTTTATTTGTATATCGAAGCTATTTTTGGTTTAAGGGTTTTAGACTACTGAGCTAAACATCTCTTCTGAAGATATTAAGTGTCCGTTTTGGACTGTGTTTTTTATGGACCAGACATATGAGTTATTAGAACCAAGGGAAAGAGAAGCAAACCATGACAGGAGAGCTGGATAGAACAGAGATACATGGTCAGAGAGTGTCCGAAATGACTAATGCCTCTATTTGCTCCCAGAATTGGTATGATCATGAAGGTTAAGAAACATTTGGCAGAATTAAGAATTGAGTACAAAAAAAAAAAAAAGAAAAACCTAAAGAGAAAAAAAAAAGGTTTAAAAGAATTATGAAATAAGGAACTATATGAAGGAAACTACATAATTCAGTGACTAGGGATAAATTCCATTCTCACTCATTAACTTGATTTTTTAATACCTTGAGGTCCTAATATAATTTTAATAGGGACATTTAGAATGTGATGGACTTAGAAGAATATTGGAACTAATAAGTAAAACAAGGCTTGTCAACAGATAATACTTTAAGGGGTTTTGTTTAGTCTCCAATGTTCTTCCTGTTCTTTCTGTAACAAAGCTTCCAAGACAATTATTAATGCTTCCGGATAATTTTAAGAGAATCTGAAGTGAAATTATTTCTTCAGTATAGATTTTTCCATGCCCACTATGTCATCATTTAATAGACTCTATATTAATAAATTATTTGCAATAGAATCTAATAACAGTAGATTCTTATTTGACAAGAGCAAATTTTCTTTGAAAGTGAGAACATATATTATGATCAGAAATAGGGTACTTGAATTGGAGATAACCACTTTGTTAAAATAAAAAATAATGAAAATGATATTTGAAAGGAAAAACATGTCAACTGGATGCATAATATGAAGTATAGATTTTTTTGGTGCGCCTTTTTTAATATTGAGTTTTCTATTAACTCTTCATGCTACTGAGGATTTAATATGTCATCTTTTACCCTTGAAATATGTGCCACAACTTAACAGACCACCCTATTTTTATTCAAACAAGATGCTCATTCTACATTTGTTTACCAGTGCTGAGTTTGTCTGTTAGATTACTGTACCAAGGTTGGTTCTGTGTTGCTGTATTTCTGAAGACTGTGCCGTTGGTGTGTCAAGTGCCAGAGTGGTTTCCCATGGTTGTCAGGGTTTGTAGAGCTCCCAGACCACATCTTAAATAGCAGTCCTCTGAAAACCATATAAACAATAGAAAACACGGATAGTTACTGTATTATACACAGAGGCCAGAACTGCAGCAATGGGCTCAAGTATTTCACAGGAGAGATCAGGGTTCAGATCTATTATTTATAGGGTGACTATGAGTCATACTTGATTTGACAGCACATAACAGTAACAATGATGCTGAACAGGTTTGGTAGAGTTTATGTGCTTAGACAGATTTTGGGGAAATGTCTAGTGATCTACTTCTGAAAAACCAATCAATTGAAAACTGCTTGTCCTCAATTCACTAATTTTCAGTCAGCATTAGGGGTGATGCAGGGATGGGGCAATATTTTGTTCCATAATGCATGGTCTTTCCATGACTTGAACGTCACTTTTTGGTTGTTAACAATAACAATGAAAATAAAGAAACCACAATATTAAACAACAGCCTGGAGAGGCGCATCAGACAAAAATTAGCCTTCAAAATGGAGTAAGCGATTAAGAATCAGTCTAGCTGAAGCCCAGAAGGCAATTTTCCTCACATAAGAGCAGTCAATAATATTGGTTGCTTTTTGAGTCTCATGTTATGTGTCATTGAGTTGCCTGTGACTCATAGTGATCTTATGGAAAATATCCCTGAACCCTGCCTTATCCTGAGTCAGTCTCACTGACTCTAACAAACTTACCTCCATTACCCCCAGTTATTAGGTCAAGCCATCTCATCTGGGGCCTTCCTCTTCTCCACTGTCCCTCTACCCTTCCAAGCATGATGTTCTTCTCCAAGGACTGGTCTCTCCTGGCCACGTGCCCAAAGTAAGTGAGACTGAGCTTCAAAATCCACACTTCCAATGAGAAATTTGATTTCATCCTTTCCAAGATAGACCTGTTTGCTCTCTCGGTGGGCCAATGATATATTTAATACTTTTGTTCAGTACCACAACTCAAAGGCATTGATTCTTCTTCTGTAATCCTTAGTCATTATCCAGCTTTCTGAAACATTGCAAATAACTGAGAAGACCATGTCCTGCATTCGGCACACCTTAGTCTCTAGACTGATTATGATTGCTCTTTAGCTCTGTGAAGAGGTCTTTGACAGCACACTTTCCAATTGCAATTTGTCCTTTTATTTCCTGATTGCTGGTGTCAAAAGTGTTGATTGTGAAGCCAAACAAGCTGAAATTGCTAACAATCTCAGTCTTTTCCTTCATCTATCGTGGTGCTGCCAAATGGTCCAGTGGTAAGGATCTTTGTATTATTGACATTGTGTTTCTATCTATATTGAAGACCACAGTCCTTGACCTTCTGCAGACAATGCTTCAGGTCCTCCTCAGTTTCAGCAAGCAAGGTTGTGTTACCTACATAACATGGGTTGTTGATGAATCTTCAACCAGTCTTGATACCACATTACTCTTCATTGAGTCCAGCCTTACGGATGATCTGTTCTGCACATAGATTGAAAAGATATGAAGAGAGAATGTATCCCTGACATAATCCTCTCTTGATTTTGAATCTTGCTCTGTTCCCCAGACTGCTTCCTAGTCCAATGATAGGTTTCACATGAACACAATCCGGTGCTCTGGGATTCCCATTCTCTTCAAGGTTAGCCACAATTTGTTGTGATCCATACATTCAAATGCCTTTGTGTAATAAATTAAACACAGAATCCTCTGGTATTCTTTGCTTTCAGCCAAGATCCATATGTCATTGGTGGTAATGTCTCTAGGGCCTCTTCTAAACCTGGTTTGTATTTCTTCATCAATATACTGTTTAAATAGTTTTGGATAATCTTGAGCCTCAGAGCCATGTGGAAAAGAAAGAGGCACCCAAGGAACTCCAGGAGGCATTGGATGGCAAGAGTGGAACATCTGTGAGTTGGTAGATCCTATGAACCATGGCCCTGAATCATTCCCTATCCTGTGCCATCCTCATCATCTCTTAAACACTTGAGTTCATTATTAAAGTCAGTGTGTCAATCCACCTTGTTGAGGAGCTTCTCTTACACTGATCTCTTACCTTTCTAAGCATGATACCTTTTCCCCAAGAACTGGCCTTTCCTAACAACATGCCCAAAATGTATGAGATAAAGTTTTACTTTAATTTCCTCTAATGAGCATCCTGGATGCACTTTCTCCAAGATGTATTTTTACTTTTGCAAGTACATAGGATACTCAGTACTTTCCTGATCACAACTGAAAGGCATTGATCCTTTTTTCTATGATCTTTAGTCATTGTTTAACTTTCAGATGCATGTTGCTGTTGTGTACTGTAGAGTCGGAACCAACCTATAGCTGACCCTCAGGTTGGTTTCCAGAGGCAGTTAATTGCATGGGAGGAGGTTGTCCATCCCTTTCCCATAGAGCAGTTGGTGGCCTCAAATAGTGTACCTTCGATTGCAGTGAAGCTTCTTGCCAGTAGGTCACCAGGACTTCATATTCAATTGAATAGCTAGCAATTGGGGGCCAAGGATGGGGGAAGATTATGTCTCAAATAAAGCACCTTAGTCTTTAAATGGAGAGCATTGCTCCTTAACACCTTGAAGAGATCCTTGACTGTAGATTTTTCCCAATATAATACATCTTTTGGTTTCTTGACTTGGTATCTTGCTGGTATCCGGGATGTTTCTTATGGATCTAAGCAAGGTAAATTTGTTGACAACTTCAATGTTGTGTCCCTCTCCCATGATGTTGTCTATTAGCTTAGTGGTGATGATTGTTGTCTTCTTGGTGTTGAGATGTAATCCTTACTGAAGGCTGTAGACTTTTATCTTCTGCGGCAAGTGGTTCAAGTCTTCCTTGCTTTCCACAAATAAGGTAGGGTAATTTGCACAACAGTTTGCTGATAAGTCTTTCTTAGACATTGGTGCCACATTCTTTTTCATAAATTCTAGCCTTTTAAGTGATTTTATCAACATATATATTGAATAGAGGGAGAATATAGAATTGTGTGGAGAAAGAATACAGCTCTGACACACATCTTTAGTGATTCTAAAAGATGCAGTGAAGAGCAACATTATGAATGATCCAGGAAGCATCAAAAGAAGAAGGAAAGAATAAACAGAGCCATTGTATTAAAAAGAACTGGCTCATATGGAACCATTTCTGAAAGTAAAGTATGATTGAGCACCAATGGTAATAAAGGAAGTTCAAGTTTCAGGTAAGTCCCCAGAAATTTATGGAATAGCAATTAAAATACTAAAAATAATAATTAAAAAAAAGAAACAGATGAAGTCCTGGACATGTTCATCAGTCGGTGTCAAGAAATTTGGAAGAAAGCTAACTGGCCAACTGACTCAAGAGCTCCATATTTGTTCCCATTCCCAAAAGAGGGTGATCCAACAGAATGTGGGAATTGTCTAAAAATATAACTAATATCACGCATGAGTCAAATCTTGCTGAATGTTAAACAAAATGGATTGGAACAGTACAAAAATTGAGAACTGCCAGAAATTCAGGCTGGATTTAGAGGACACCATGGTGTCAGAGATGTCATTGCTGACTTCAAGTAGATCCTGGGTGAAAGCAAGAATACCAGAATAATGCCCATACGTGCTTTATTGAGTGTGCTAAGGCATTTGATTGTTTAGATCATAGCAAATTATGGCTAGCATTGAGAAGAATGGGAATTTCAGAACACTTAATTGTGCTCATATAATACCTATACTCAGACCCTCAGTTGTAGAGATGATTAGATAATTGTCAGGATTAATTAACATTGAAAAAGTTGACTCTAGGTCAAGCATGATGACATTTTAGAAGATGACTATCACAGAGCATTTTTATCATGCAAGGAACCCTTTTTCTACATGCTGGATATATTCAACTGCAAAAGTTCCTGGATGATGCAAATATTTAGCATACAGATACTAAAGGAAAGGTTGGTGTTCTTTTTAAACCTTATTTTTTTTGAGTGAAAATTTACAAATCACTTGGGCTTTTACTTCATCCATTCATGAACATTAATTACTATTGATTTATGTAAATAATTAATTACAAATACTAATTGATCCTTCATAAGGTTGGTAGTTGGAATCTACCCAGAGGCAACTTGGAATTAAAGTCTAACAGTCTGCTTTTGAAAAAATAAATCACAGAAATCCTGGTTCTCTACTGATTTACTTGGAGTTTCCATGAATAATGTTCATTCAATTGTTGCTGTTGTTAGGTGCTGTCGAGTCAAGTACTCATAGTGACCCTATGAATGAAAGATCTGAACCCTGTTCTATTCTACACCAGCCTCACACTTACTGATACACAAAAGCTCATTATGGCAGTCACTATGTCAATCCACCTGGTTGAGGGTCTTCCTCTCCTTTGCCAACCCTCCACCCTTCCCAGTATCCTGTCCTTCTCCAAAGAATAGTTCCTCCTAGCAACATGCCCAGAGTATGTGATGCAAAGCTTCATCAATCTTGTCTCCAAAGTGTACTTCAGCTACACCATCTCCAAGGCATATCTGTTTGTTCTCTTGGCCATCCATGGGATGTTTAGTGCTCTTCTCCAACACCACAGCTCAAAGGCATCAATTCTTTTCCTGTCATTTTCCTTATTCATTGTCCAGCTCTCAAATGTATAGCAAGTAACTGGAAAGACTATGGCACCTTAGTCCTCAAACTGACATCATTGTTGTTGTTGCTATGTGCCGTCGAGTTGTTTGTGACTCATAGAGACCCTATGAACAATAGCCCTAAACCCTGCTCTATCCTGTGCCAATCGCATTGCCTCTGACACACCCATCCCGATTACCCCAATCACTGAATCAGTCCACCTCATAGTGGGTCTTCCCCTCCCTTGCTGTCCCTCCACCCTACCAAGCATGCTGTCCCTCTCCAAGGACCTGTCTCTCCTTACAACATGTCCAAAGACTGTAAAACGAAGCCCCAGAATCCTTGCCTCCAAGGAGTAGCCTGGTTTAACCCTCTCTAGGATGAATCTGTTTGTTTTCTTGGCAGTCCATGGTACATTCAATACTCTTCTCCAGCACCACAGCTCAAAGGCGTCAATTCTCCTTCTATCCTCCCTAGTCATTGTCCAACTCTCTGATGCATAAAAAGTGATTGCAAAGACCATGGCCTGTATCAGGCGGACCTTAGTCTCCAGAGAGACACTGTTGCTCTTGAGTACTATAGAGAGGTCCCTAACAGCAGACTTCCCCATCGCAATTCGTTTTTTTATTTCCTGGCTGCTGGTGCCAAGAGTGTTGCCCGTGGAGCTGAGCAAACTGAAGCTGTGAACAATCTCAATCTCTTCGCCATCCATCCTGATGCTACCGATTGGTCCAGTGGTGAGAATCTTTGTCTTCTTGACATTGAGCCTCAGTCCATACTGAAGGCTGCAGCAGATTTTCCCAATGCTATGTGTCTCTTTCTTTCCTAACTGCTGGTATCAAGGGTGTTAATTGTGGATCTAAGAAAGATGAAGCTGTTGAGTTTGTAGGGTTTTCAAAGGCCTGTTATTCAGCAAGTAGATGGCCCATCCTGCTTCCTAGTCTGTCTTAATATATAAGGGAGTTCCACCATAACCTGTGCATTAGGAGTATCCCTTATGGCATTTGACATACCAGTGGCATAGATTTGAGTATCACAGCAACCTCAAGTTATCTCAGTACAGCAAACTGACAAATGTTTTAACACTTAGAACATTGTTCTCCCCAAACACAATTAACAACAGGCCCAAGGGTTCAAGTGACTTTTAAGTACAAAGACTCAACCACCCAAGTTCTGATTGCTTAAACAAGAGGCTTCTAGCCCACAGCTGATTGTTAAGTGTTGAGTGTTCACTCAGTAACAGCTGGTAAAAATGTTAATGCATATGTCATATGCTTATCAAGACACCCTACTGGGTAGAGATAAAATTTGCCCATTCATTTCATTAATTCTCTTACTGAGCACGTACTAAGTGATGGTACTGTGCTTAGTGCTATGGATACAACTACTGGTATGGAATTTATAGTCTCTGTAAATTCATGTAGGTATTGTGCAGTTCTGAAGATGAGGTTATGGTCTTTCCTCAAATACTTCCAAGTCATGTTTCAGAAGTATCAAGACTATGAGACTCAACACAGGGTCTAATACATATTATTATATATACAAATAATACTCTCTGCTCTAGCACATTTTTTTTGCTGTCAGGCTAAAAGTAAAAGAAAAATCCCAAGCTATTTCCTTGGTCCACTTGCCTTTACTTACATGTTGGATTAAGTGATATCTGCTATAGGCTTTTTTCATTCTTCAAGAATTACTTCCACAATGTAGAATGGAAAATACATCACATTAATTTGAGCTTTAGTTTTTAGGTTTCTGCATATGCATACCTGATTTCTAAGAATTTATCTCAAGCCTGTTTTTGTACCACTTGTTGGTACACCAATCCTCTTAGGGTTCAATAAATGACAAGATCAGAACCCTGAGAGAGGCAACATTCAGATGTAGTAATATCCTTTACTGAGTATTGACTCTGTGCTCAGGTTGGTCACAAATTCTGTCACCTCTATTAGCACGTTTACTCTTCAACGAAGAAGGCAGTTCTTTCTTCCCTCCTAAAAGATTTCAATGAACAAAATATTATAAATAGTTTCAAAAATGCAATGGCATTTTCCACATTAACTCTCCAATGACTAATAAGGTAGATTTTGGATTTGTTGTTCCACAGACACAATTCTGTCTCTGCTTTGTAGCCTTAAGTCATCACAATTCTAATTATACTCCAACTTTCGCAAATGAGATCATTGCTGCTATTGAATCTCATCTTTTTCTTTTAGGCCTTGGTGTGATGATGATGGTCTTTAAGAGCTAGGAGGTCCTTTAGCTATTGTCAATCAGACAGCTTGTTCGCTCTCACTAGTGTGGTGAGGATGGAAAGTGGCCTAGGAGACACCAAGAAGGCAGTTATCATTGTTAAAGATCAGAGGGAAGAATTATTTTCTCAAGGTCACACTATTAATGAGTGTTAAAGTAAGTGACATATAGTTAAGTGCTAAGTGGAATATCTGTTTGAACTCATTTTAGAGGGAGTCTTCACAAACAAGGCGTTATTGGCACGGCAGGCTCATTCTTCTCCATGCCCCTTGTCTGAGAACTGCCCAGCCTCTCACACCCAAGATATTGACCAGAGATTTTGTTTATAGTGGAAGAATTCATTTACCTTTCCTTGACCTCGGCTGTTTGAACTAAATGTATACACCTGACCCAACTTGGGCCCATTAAATTCTCTCTCTTGGGAACTTCAAATCGTTCCTCAATTTAATTAGCCTCTGTTCTATGGGAAGTAATGTAAACAAGGCCTGAGGTTGTCTTGTTTGCTTTTGTGCATTTGGAACAAAAAAATCCAGTCAAAGGTAGAGAAGAGGAGACATAGAGTATTACTAACATAAAGAGGGATGGATAGAAATACCGAGAGATAAACACACAACACACACAAAAGTGCACACAGAGAGACGGAGACTATGCACATAGACATAGGAAAAGAGGTACACATCCATGCTGAAACACTAATAAATGCTAAAGAGACAAAAAGGAGGAAGGGAGAGAAAGAGACCAGGGAGAGAGAGAGAGAGAGAGGGAGGGAGAGGGAGAGGGAGAGGGAGAGGAGGAGAGAAGAGGAGAGAGGAGAGGGGAGAGTGGAAAAGGAAAAAAAGAGGGAGAGGAAGCAGGAGAATAATGTGAATGATAAACAGAGAAGTAACTTGTATGGATAGCAAAGGCTTTAACTACTAGCTCTGTGTTTAGGCATGTTAACTCAACAATATTCTAGCATGCAACTAAGAATTTAAACTTATTTTCATGTCTCTTAATGCCACAACACACTGTTCTTATTTTACAATCCTTTGGATTAAATTTACGTTAATGATGTAGCACTGCGTTTTTCCCACTCCTTCTCCATATTTTTCTGTTCCTATAAAAACCTGCACAGCTGGTATTTATTTGGGTTTCCTTTTATAGCCTGAAAAATATTTAGGCTTGTTTACCACAAGTGGGAAACTGGAGGCATTATACATACAAACATATATATTGGCATATTTCTTTAAAAAACACTGGTTTATAAAAAACACATTAATTTTTAAAATAGCAGCTCATTAATATAATGCAGCAGTTTTCAGTAGCTCTATTTCTTTTCATCATGCTTTTTCTGCTTCCAGTTGCCTCTTTAAAAAACACTCACAAAAACCAACACCAACCCAATACTGTTTTTTGAACATAACATTTAGAAAGGTGTGATTAAGAAATCACCTACTGAATATCTCTGCGAACTCTTTAGTTTCTATGGAAATAACTAAGTAAAATTTAATTCCCTTATCAGTCACTAAAAGCTTAAAATGATTCATATTAGCTTGACAATTACAGTAGTTGGTGGCTCTTATCAGAGGAGAGCATCATTTGCTTATTTTATTGTCACGATTGCACTGCTTTGCTTTATGTGGTGGTATTTTGAATGTAAGAGCCTGCTTACTACAATGGTTAAAACAATTGGCTGCGCTAACCAAAAGGTTAGATATTCAAACCTATGAACTAGTCTTTAGGAAAAAGATGTCACAGTTTCTCTTTGTAAACGTTTATAGCCTTCGAATATAGACTATAGAAACTCTGCAGGGTTGGGTCTAGTCTGTCACCATAAACTTGAATCTGCTTGACAGAAATTTTTAGGTCCCTTGAAAGCAGGGGATAAATATCTTTGTCAGTTGGAAGCCCACAGATCTTCATCATTATGAGCATGGGGAACCTGCATAACTCCTTAATAGGGAACTCAGGAGCAGCGCAAATGGTTAAATCCTCCACAGATAACCAAAAGAGTGGTGATTTGACTGGATCCAGAGGTACCTTAGAAGAAAGTCACATCTGTTGTTGTTATGTGCCGTCGAGTCGCTTGTGACTCATAGCGACACTATGTATCAAAGCTCTAAACTCTGCTCTGTCCTGTGCCAATCTCATTGTCTCCGACACACTCATCCCAATTTCCCCAGTCACTGAATCAATCCATCTCCCAGAGGGCCTTCCCCTCCTGCACCTGCCCTCCACCCTCCCAAGCATGATGTCTTTCTCCAAGGACCTGTCTCTCCTTACAACATGACCAAAGTATGTCAGACAAAGCCCCAGAATCCTTGCCTCCAAGGAGCAGCCAGGTTTAACCCTCTCCAGGGTGAATCTGTTTTCTTAGCAGTCCATGGCACCCTCAGCACTCTTCTCCAACACCAAAGCTCAAAAGCATCAATTCTCCTTCTGTCCTCCCTGGTCATTGTCCAGCTCTCTGACGTATAACGAGTGATTGCAAGACCATGGCCTGTACCAGGTGCACCTTAGTCTCCGGAGAGACACCATTGCTCTTGAGTACTTTAGAGAGGTCCCTAAAAATTAGCTACTGGAAACTATGGAGCAGAATTTCACTCCAACACATTACCATGAGTTGTCTGGTAGATGCCACTAAACAACTTCCTTCAAGATTCAATGATCAGTATCTGTCTCAAAACAGTGACATGTGTGCATGATCTGTGCTTTGGGCACAAGCACATGTAATTTGTGAGCACTTGATATTTGGTCTTTCCTTGGTAAGCTCCTTGTTTGTCATGTCATTGTATGCTAACCATACAATTAACTGTTTTCTGTTAGGTTAATATTGTTGGATGCCATCGAGGCAAGTACGACTCAGTGACCCTATGAATAAAAGATCTAAGCCCTGTTCTATCCTGCACCATGCTCACACTTCCTGACACACAAGATCCCATTGCAACAGACACTGTGTCAATATACCTCATTGAAGGTCTTCTTCTCCGTCTACCCTCCACCCTGCCCAGCATCACGTCCTTCTCCAAGGAATATCCCCTCCTAGCAACATGCCCAAAATATGTGAGGTGAACCCTCATTCAGTTAGGTTGTTGTTGTTAGGTGCCTTCAAATCGTAGCATTCAGTTAGGTATTGAGTATTTATAGGAGAGTGGGTAGATTTTCAGCTCTACAATGAAAGAAAGGATCTACCCATGACAAACCTCACGAGTTATATTGTTGGATCTTATTATAGGATGAAATTATCAACTATTGGTAAGACCTTTAAAGTCAAGTGAAACATTTCTAAGAAGACAGTAAAAAAAAAATAATTCAAATGGCTCCAAAGATACATTAGAAACATGTTATATATAGCTTTTATCTGAAAATTCAAGGTTCTCAGAAGAGTTCTTCTGTAATAACCCTTATAAAGAACCCTTATAAGGGCATTTGTGTCAGTTAGGTTATAATCTCTTATTTTCAAGTGTTGGTAATGCTTTTGGACAATCTTGATCACATTTTGTATTTGAAATGTTTCACTTCTCTCTAGTACTACATTTTTAGTCTTTATCTTCTCTGTTTCACAATTAGAAAGCGTTAGATAAAAGTCAGGTTTACGAAATTATATCTCCCCTCAAACCTAATATAAAATATATGCTTGAAATGTTCTTCAGAATTCAACCATTAGTGGTTATAATCATTAAGGCTGTGTGTCAGCTGGGCTTCCCATGATTCTCTGCTTTGGTAGTTAAGAAGTAATCATTCCTTAAATGAGAGCTGGTGTGATGTAATCACTTCCTTGGTAACATTTCCCGTGAGCAGCTAGGCAATTGAAAAGAAGTTTTTTGGTAGTGTGGTCGGAATCAAATGCTTATGGATGTCTGGCAAAATTTTGTTTGCTGTTTGTATGATGTAGGCCCTGTATCATGACAGCAGGTGACTTCTGGTTCTTTGAATTTGAGCCAATTTGAGTCCTATCAATTTTCCTGCCAATTTTAGATTCATTATCTTTGCTGCCATCCGATCTGCTCTCTTGGGTTTGTTAGCAGCTACAACCACAAGAATCAGGAAATATCTCTAATACACTGTCTTGAACTATGAAAATGGAATTCTCCAGCCTCTGCAAATGCATGGTAAGGAGCTGAACTGCCAGCCCAAGGTACATAGTTTAAATCCTTCAGATGCTACACAGGAGAAAGATGGGCAATCTTTTGTGTGACTTACTGCCTTGTTTCTCTACAGATCTCAGTGTAGTATACTTGTGAATATTTTTTTTTTTTTGGTCTTTTCTCACTTGACATTGTTGTCTTTCATCCTGAACTAAACAACTTGACCATTTGTAGAGGACACTAGAAGTACTGGAAAAGAAAATGAGTGTTTGTAAAATCAATTGTGATAAAGAAAGGGAGAGGTACACTCCCTAGAAAGCCTAGTCACTACTTTTCTGGTTGTCTGCAAGTATTACACATTGCCAAAAGTTGAAGAAGACTTAGTCTTCTATGTGGCAATTCCCCAGTCACTTTCTGTCTCTATCCTTTACATGTTTGTTTTTTTCTCTTTGTCTAAAATACTTGCTCCTACTTGATTGTTAAAATCTATTTGCTTTAGAAAACAAGTTTGTCTTCTAATGAGTATATTTTTATTCTGAGGGCCATCAGCCAATTACATAAGGCATAATATGAATTACTAAATCATCAAAGTGTCTAGTGTACTCACTGATCTCAGGAAACATTCTTAATTCATCTTCGCACCTAAAATAGTGTGTCAAGGTATAGACTTCCGATGACATATCCGTTGGATAAATAAACAAGGGATTAATTAAAGAAATTATGACTTGGCCATTACATAGAAACTTATAAGTTTCTATACAATACTAATATGCTATTAAGACTAATGTGAGAAATACTTTCAACATTATAAGTGTAGACTGAAGATTGTAGAATAATATTTGTATATTTGTATATACTTGTATGATTCCAAGTATGTTAATATGTAAGTATAGACAGGGAAAGATCCTAGAGAAAAGTATTACACCTAACTACTGCAGTAATTATGTAATTTTTTAGTATTAAAGTTGTTTATCATACTTATGCATATATATAGTTATAATTTTAAATAAAATTAAATCATTTGAATTCAATCATTCATAGAAATTTTCTTTTTGAAAATAGATTAATGTAATGAATTATAATGTCTAATCAAACCCTTCTTGGATATTGCCTTTTCCTTTATGTTTCCTGATAGTAGTACTACAATTTCATTTGGCCATCTAGATAGAAAGTTCCTTTCGTGTTCTTGCTTTCCTGGAATTTTTAACCTCGTGTCATCTTCTCCTCTTATCAGTGGGGTAGTATTCAGCTACGGTGACTTCCATTAAAAGCCCAGTTAGTTGTACAGATAACTATCTACTCTGCATTTTTTCCCATTTATAAATGATACTGAATGTAAACATGACTTCAACTCAAACACAGAGGATTCTTACCTGAACTACCTTTAAACTAAGAGGTAGGGGATTGTGGAAGAAGCAGCAAAAGGGAGTAAGTAGTGAAGGGGATTAAAGGGTCATGATATGACTTAGTTATTTAATGCTACATTCACATTTTCAATGTAAAAACATCCTGGAAAAACAGCAGTCTCCACTTTTCTATTCTGTGTTCTTGTTTTGGCTGTTGTTGTTTTTATAAAAACTGTATTCTCACCATTTCAGAGAAGGATTAATATCCCCAAATCTCATTATTGTATGATTGTTCCCTGATGGTTTCTTTGTTTGCACATTGTAATTATGGATAGCATTAATTGTTCACAAAACTACCATTTCGCTACTCTATTTTTGCATATATTTCAAATACCCATTATAATTTTCTATCTACTGTATAGTAAATTTATTCCATTACAGAAAAGCAATGTGCTCGGGTTTCTACACTGCCATGCACAAGGTTAGAATACTTTGTAAGGAATCTAAATTATTTTGGAGCAGAGGTGACTATGGGTTTCTGTGTAAATCTCCTCATAGCACCTCCTGCCATGGTACCATGGTACCATGGTTTTTTTTCCCTCAGAGATGCCGTAATTTTAGGTTGCATTTGTTGCTTCCTTTGGCAACCAAATGTCCCATCATTGCAAATTGATGGCAGTAAAATTGACCTTTATTATGGCCTTTATATTTCCTTAACTCAGAAGGATTTACAGCATTATATTTTGTTACCACATTGACTGTTAATGGGAACTATAAAAGAATGACTGAATTCTACATATCCTTTTTATTTTTTGATGGCCTTGGCAATATTTATCAACTGCACTTTCAGATTTTTAGATATCTTTCTCTTTGGACAATACATCCAGGATTTTGTAAAACCGAAGCTTTTTTCCTTTTGAAACACGCACATTTTGCTATATGCTGTCAAAATAATTAAATGCTTGTTATAAATTTTAGCACTTAAAATGACAAAATCATAGCATGTAGAATAATGGAAGAAGTAATTCTGAAAAAAACCCACACACAACAGAGCAGAGAAAAAAATAAAAGAAAAATCCTGCAAGGTAATTCAAACTGCTTTAACTGTAAATAATGAGGATTTAATAAAGCTCCTATCCTAAAATATCTCATTTCTAAGTACATATGACATTTCTTTTCATATTAATTGCCTTTTTCATTGCTGTCTTTATATAATGTATATAAAGGTTACATTCTTCATTATGGAAGCAACTATGAATTTCTTAATCTACAGCTATCTTTTAAAGGCTGCCAAGGGCTGCACAGACCTCCTTTCAAAATGGAAGGACACTTTGGATTTTAAACCCGAACTGGAAGGGCCGTGCTGCTACTGAGTATTTATCAGAGAAAAGAAAAATAATTCTCCCTGGAGTAATAGGCATGAGTGAAACCTGTTATGAAGGGCTGGCTAGGTTTTACTATCTTTGTGTGCTTTAGTCTTGTGCTGGCAGCTCTGAAGGACAGCCAGAGAGGACTGGTCCTTGGAATGTGGGTGACAATAAGGAGAACAAAGATGCTGATTTGCATCCACAGTCTCTCTCTCAGATAATGTATCTACGTTTCCCTGTCAGCCTGCTGCCACTGTAACCACTAGGATTGAACTAAATATTCAAAATAGCCTTCTTTTTCCAAATAGGCAGCTTTTTGAAAACTGTATTCTTTTTTTTTCTTTTTGCCCACCACTTCTTCACGCACGCAATGACATTTTGTTTACTGAATCTTTTAATTTAAATATAGACTGAAATACCACTAGATTAATGCTTATTTACCTTTCAATTAATCTTTGGATATTTCATTTCATGCAATTTTTTTTGCTTTAGTTTAGTTTTAAATTAGTAATACATTTCCACTCTTTAAAAATAATGAAGTCTGTTTGTTGTTGTTATGTGCTATCAAGTTGCTGTGACTCATAGCAACCTAATGTACAATAGTTATGAAACCTCTATCTTGAGCTAACTTCATTGTCTCTGACACACCTACACCCATTACTCCAGTCACTGAGTCAATCCATCTAATGCAGGGTCTTCCTGATGTCCCTCTCAAAGGACTGGCTCCTCTTTGCAACATCCCCAAAGTGTTTCAGACAAAGCTTCAAAATTCTTGCCTCCAAGAAGAAGCCTGGTTTCAACCCCTCCAGGACGAATGTGTTTGTTCTCTTAGCAGTCCATGGTATATTCAATACTCTTCATCACTACAACTCAAAGGCATTGATTAATTTCTATTATCCTTAGTTACTGCTCAGCTCTCTGATGCATAGCAAGTGAGTGTATTGTAGATGTTATATGTATGTGCTTTTTAAAAAAAGGACATGAACCCATTGAAATTCCACCTGCAGCAGTACCATCTTATGTTCCAGAATCCAGAGAAAGATACCAACAGATAGAGGGTTACTATCCAGTGGCTCCTCATCCCTCTCAGATCAGACCTTCATACCTCAGAGAGCCTCCTTATAGCCGGCTTCCACCTCCTCCCCAGCCTCATCCTAGCCTAGATGAATTGCATCGCAGAAGAAAGGAAATAATGGCCCAGCTAGAAGAAAGAAAAGTCATCTCTCCACCTCCTTTTGCACCTTCACCAACATTGCCTCCTACCTTCCATCAGGAGGAATTTTTAGATGAAGACTTGAAGATAGCTGGGAAATACAAAGGAAATGATTATAGCCAATACTCTCCTTGGTCTTGTGACACCATTGGTTCCTACATTGGAACCAAAGATGCAAAACCCAAAGATGTGGCAGCAGGAAGTGTGGAAATGATGAATGTGGACAGTAAAGGAATGAGAGACCAGAGGTTGGATCTTCAGAGAAGAGCAGCAGAAACCTGTGATGATGACCTCATCCCATTTGGAGATCAACCAACAGTATCTCGGTTTGGTGCCATCTCTCGAACTTCCAAAACAATATATCAGGGTACTGGTCCAATGCAGGCTATGGCACCTCAGGGAGCTCTCACAAAGTCCATTAACATTTCAGATTATAGTCCATATGGAACCCATGGTGGCTGGAGAGGCTCCCCGTATTCACCTCATCAAAACATACCTTCTCAGGGACACTTCAGTGAGAGAGAGAGAATGTCAGTGTCAGAAGTGACCAGTCATGGAAAACCCCTTCCATCTGCTGAGAGAGAACAGCTACGACTAGAATTACAGCAACTGAACCATCAGATCAACCAACAGACCCAGCTACGTGGACTAGAGGCTGTTAGTAACAGGCTGGTTTGCAGAGGGAGGCGAACACACTGGCAGGCCAGCCACAACCTCCACCACCAACTCCAAAATGGCCTGGAATGATCTCAAGTGAGCAGTTGAGCTTGGAATTGCACCAAGTGGAAAGGGAAATTGGTAAGAGAACTCGAGAACTCAGTATGGAGAACCAGTGTTCTCTAGACATGAAAAGCAAACTGAGTACCAGTAAACAAGCAGAAAATGGACAGCCAGAATCACAAAACAAGGTTCCAGCTGAGGACCTTACATTGACATTCAGTGATGTACCGAACGGATCAGCCCTGACACAAGAGAATATCAGCCTCCTATCAAACAAGACCAGCTCCCTGAACCTAGCAGAGGACCCCGACAGAGGAGAGGATAACAATGACTCCCAAAGATCAGGAGTTACACCTAGTTCTGCTTCCTAAAATGTGAAGAGTCCTACTTTTATCTTCTGTAATCAATTTGTGGGACCTAGGGGTAGGAGAATGAATAACTTCAAAATATATTCTCTAAAAGTGGTCAGAGAAATCCAGGAAAAGCACCAGAGGCAATGTGCACAGACACCACTACTAAAAACAAACCCTGCACATAGTTTAAAAAAAAAAAAAAAGGACATGAAGCATTTCTCTGTAGAATTGTAAATCATAATTTCAAGTAGAGTTGTTTTGGAAATGCTTTCATTAAAGAGCATCTCCTCCTTTCCAAAAGAGTTAAAGGTACAAATCATGGACATTCAGCCATTTAAGGTGATAGACATTATACAAATATTTTTATGCTCCAAAACATTCACAACCTTTGTCTCTAAGGCACAATAATTGCTTTAAACCAGTAATGATTTTCAGTTTCTAGAGCAATTATTTCAGGAACAATATGCTTCCATAGATAAGGTCAAGGAATGTTAGTTTATTTTTGCTTCAATCTTTTATTTTTTTGTTGATTTAATTTCTAGTGATTTGTACAAGTTAACAACACAGGTGACACAGAAAATATATGGGTGGGGGGAATAACCAGATGATGGTTAATTACTAAAGCATCTTGCTCTATTTTTCTAAAGAATTGTTGCATGTTAGCAAAGACAAAATGAAATATTAAGAGTTGAATAAGTCTGTTTGTTTTAACAACAAAACCGCTTTTCCTCCCCTGTTGATTCAAATGTAAGGTGATGAAGGAGTCACCAAGGTTGACTTTATGAAGTTATTAACAGTAAAACACATTTCACGCCCTTCCTTATTGTCCTCCTTACTATTCTTCCTACAGCAAATAGAATCTTTTGTGGGATGAGTGCTTGAATATGGCCTTTACAAATATCCAGATGAAATGTGGATTCCATGATAAAAGATTTACATCATAAAGAGGTTTTTGTTTTATATTTAACTAGATGAAATCCAAACAATTCAGAATATCTTCTATAATCTTTACTTGCAAAAATGCTCATCTTGATATGAAGTTATATTGTATATGTACATATGATTATTGTTGTTAGGTGCCACTAAGTTGACAAATACTCATAGTGATCATGAATAACACAAACAAAACATTATCCTGTCCTATCCAATCCTATGATCTCCATCAGGCTCAAATACACTGTTGCAGTCACTGTTCCAAGAATCCTGTCCTAAGAATCTTCGCCTTTTCTCACTGACCCTTTTTTCTAGTCTCTTCTCAAGCACTAGTACTTCCTAACTACAAGCCAAAAGTATGAGATGAAATTTCCCTATCCTTGTCCCCAAGGAGCACCCTGATTCTACTTCCTCCCAAACAGATCTGTTTGCGCTTTTGACAGCTTATGGGATAGTCAGTGCTTTTTGCCAATATCACAATTCAGAGGATCAGTTATTTTTTTCTGTTTATTCATTGTCCAACCATTAAATATATGTGAAGCAATTAAAAATACCATAGCTTGGATCAGGTGTACCTTAGTCTTTAAACTGATGTGATGATTCTTGAACACTTTGGAGAGGTCCTTGACAGATTTTCTCAACGCAACGTATCTTTTTATTTCTTGAAGGTTAATACCGTAAGTGTTGATAGTGAACCCAAACAAAATGAAAGGTTTAACAACCTCAATCTTTTCATCAGTTGTCATATTGTTCTCTATTGGTCCAGATGTGAGAATTTAGTTTTCTTGATGTTTAGACGTAATCTATACTGAAGGCTGTTAAAATTTTCCTCTTTTTTAATATAAGTTTATAAATGATATTGGTTTTCATTCACTAATCAAAACAAATTTTGTTCTCTAACATTAATTACAATTGATTAAATTGATTAAAGTATTTCATCAAAACAGTCTTGCATGTAGTGAAGGCCATAACCACTTCTGAGTGTCTTTCTTTGTGAAAAGCATTTTTATGACTTTTGCTCTTTGTGTGATTAACATATCATTCTTTTCCTTGTGGAGGCCATGTAGTATTCTCTTAACTTTCATTATAAGACCCTTGTCTGAGATGTCATTGCCAAATGGTTTTTTTTTCCTAGTGTGTAGGTTTCCTTTCAACTCAATTGGAAAAAGTTTTTAATGCATTCAGTACTCGATCTTTAGCAGCTCTCATTCATCAATGTTACCCTTTCCTGGTTGAGTATTTCACTCTGTATTTGCCAGCTTATTTAGACTATAGATTAGGCCTTCTAAGTTTGATCCCATTTTGTCTCCGATGATCTTTATGGTCTTGGGATTTATTCTTAGGTCTCTGACCCAGCTTGAGTTGACTTTTGTGTGTAGTGCGAGATAACGGTCCTGCTTCAGCTTTCTGTAGATGGAGGTCCAGTTTGCCAGTACCATTTGTTGAAGGGGTTGTTGTTTCCTCATTTAATGAATTTTATTTTCTTCTTGAATAACAGTTGATCATAGGTTGTTGTTGCTGTTGTTGTTATTATGTGCCGTCAAGTCGCTTGCGACT
>NW_006399834.1:1682549-1683572 GCF_000299155.1 Elephantulus edwardii
GTCGCCTTCAATATGGATTGCATTTCAATGTCAAGAAAACAAAGATTCTTACCACTGGACCAATAGGCAATATCATGGTAGATGGGTAATAGATTGAAACTGTCACCAACTTCATCTTGGATCCACAATTAACACTCTTGGTACCAGCAGTTAGAAAATCAGGAGACATATTTCACTAGGAAAGTCTGTTTTTAGGGACCTCTCCAAATTATTGAGGAGTAATGATGTCAGTTTGAGGACTAAGGTGTGTCTGATTCAGACCTTCCTTGTCTTTTTGATCACTTGCTGTGCATCTGAGAGCTTGACAATGAATAAGGATGACAGAGGAAGAATTGATGTCTTTGAGCTGTGGTGTTGGAGAGGGGCACTGAACATCCTGTGGATTTCAAAAAGAACAAATAAATACATCTTGGAGAATGTGGGTGCATCCAGAGTGCTCTTTGGAGACAAAGATGATGAGGCTTTGCCTCATGCCCTTTGGACATTTTGCTAGGAAGGGCTATTCTTGGAGAGGGACATGATACATGGAGAAGAACAGGAGGACCCTTGACCAGGTAGATCAACACAGTGACTCCTGCAATAGGCTCTAGGAAGAGTCAGGAAGTGTGAGGATAACACAGCATAATACAAGGTTCAGATCTGTTGTTCATAGGGTCACTATGGGTTGTACTCTATTCAACAGCACCTAACAACAATAATAATCCATGAACAAAGAATACTTTTTTCTCCAATTTATTTAGGTCTCTTATAGTTGTTGTTTTGTATTTTGCAGTATTGTTTCTTATGTAGTGCTTTGTAGTTTCTTGCTTCTTACATTGGTGTTTTGTAGATTTCCTTATAAAAATCTTTAATGTCTCTAGTTAGGTTTATTCTTTTTTTTTTAAAGTGTGTTAACATTTGCAGAATTGTTCTCTTTAACTATTGCCTAATATTTAGAGTAAAAAGGAGGAGGGTATTTATTTGAGTGTGTACTGCCAAGTACTGAAGAGCAATGATGTCTCTCTGGAGACTAAGGTGTGTCTG